>NW_014569826.1:97371-109246 GCF_001313835.1 Polistes canadensis
ATATATATATATATATATATATGTTACATACTTCCCCCTCGTGTATTTGCAAAATGTTAACATAAGATATATGTATAATAATATAATAATATTATATATGTAAACACACATTGTGGAAAATTTCACCTGTATATATCGGAGGGGGGGGGGKGGAGGGGGTTACAATTAATATCGGACGAGTAATTAACTCGAAACAGGAGATTCGACCTAATATCCTCCACCGTTATTATCCGACGAACGTAACATACGATAAATAGAGAGAGAGAGAAAGAGAAACAGAGAGAATGAGAGAGAGAGAATGAGTAGCACGAGTAGTTACATGGTCATCGGCGGCTCGTTTAAATTGGACAACGCGAGTGCGTCGACTGATAAATTAAACCGGCCAACGAGCATCGACTTATTAACGTCCGATCCGTATCGGGACGATGATTAGAATCACGGCTGAGAGAACACTCAGGAATATATACACACATACACACACATATATATATATTTTTATATACGCGTAGAGATGTAATGTATTGTTTAGTACAATATAAAAAATAATACAGGTCGGATAAAAAGGAAAAATATAACAAAAAAAAAATAACACGAAGAGTAGATATAGTAGAAGAGAGGGTGAGGGTGGGATGTGGGAGGAGGTGGGAGGAAGAAGTAAATATAAATTGTTAGAGAGAAAGCAAAATGTTATCGATTTTATCGATTAAAATCCATACATCGTTGTTACTCCTGAATTATCCTCTTGTCGAGTAAAATTCTCATCTAAGGAAAGATCAAAGTTATGTTGTCTGTTATTCTGTGACAGTGGTCGTGTATTATTCGTCATACATGTATTTATGTATTCGTAAATCGTAATACGGGGTCAGGTATTAACACTGAACGATATAAGGTGTGTTATGCCTTAGGCATAGCCTTTGGCTATAATATCAATCGTGTTACATAGCAGTTGTATATGGTTTTGATTATTAATAAGGTGAAGGGAAAGGGGATACCTATATATATGTATTTGTATATGTATATATGTATATGAAAGAATAATCCGTCAAGTACTTCTCCTGTTCGTCGTATTTGTCGTCACTTTCCCTGCCTGCGGCATCAAAAACGTTTCCGGACCTCGAACTAACTGGAAAGAGAGTAGTTTAACTGTGTGATAGGAAAGTAAAAGGGGGGGATACTTAAACCCCCGATTCAGCTTGTTCTTTTTTCTTTTTTTTCTTATTTATTTATTTTTTTCGGATTGGGACTCTTTATATTTTCTCCACGAATATGACAGAACACTAACCATACGTTGCGTAACATTAACGAATAATAATTTGATCCGTTATTTTGATATTTTATCTTTTCACTTTCGTCGAAGTTTAATTATCCTCGTCGAATTATTATATTTAACCATAAACGATAATAATAATAATAATAATAATAATAATATTACGAACGTGTACCCGTAATTTCGAGGGTTGATATTTCGAATGAATACTTTTGACGATATGTAATTATATTAATCTGATTTTAAGTATACGTAATACAAGATTGCAATTAAATTCTAGAAATATGATTTGAATGGGGGGAGGGAGAGGAATTAAAAAAGAAAAAAAGAAATGCATCGTTTTAATTAAATATCGTAATATTATTTGATACATCGATAGTATTACTATTTACATTTATGATTAATTATATTCCAAGTATACTCGGAAGGAAAGTAATCGTTTTACCATAAGTAATATGATTTCAAAGTAACACTTTGATATAAGATTATACAAAAATACAATCTTTCATTATTATACTGTTTTATTAAATATATTCAATCGAATGAAATCAAGAATAAGAGATATCGGATAATAAGTTTAAGTGTAATTTGATTAAGTATAGAATAATATTTTTGACGATGAAGTTATATTTAAAAAAAAACGTGTTTCGTATGAAAAATGAAATAAGGAAAAATTCGATTAACGATTTTACCCATCTTTTTTTACATCACCATTTTCTTTCTTATACTCTCTCTCTATCTCTCTCTCTATCTCTTTCGTTATGTGGATAGCACTTAGGGTAAAAATTTTCTACGCGTCGTACAGGTCATGGACGTATATCGAGAGGTCGCCGACGACGACGTTTTAGAAGAGGGCAAACGCGGAGAGAGACCCAGATTTCATTTTCGTTGATGAGCTTGGCATCGGTCCAGCTAAAAACTAAATATATACTCCCTTTCTCTCTTTCTCTCTCTCTCTCTCTTACCCATTTTCTTTCTTTCTTTCTTTATTTCTTTCTTTATTTCAAATCGTAACCCATCGTCGTCAATTTTTTCGAGATTGAGAAAAGTACAAGAATTGAAAAATAATTTTCCTCTCACCTGTACTTCACCTCAGTCCTTAAATAATGACAAATTTTGATTAATTTTTAACGAATAGAATAAAATTTCGTTTTTAATCTAATGTGTGTGTGTGTGTGGATTTATTTTAATTGATCGTAAGCAATATTATTATTATTAAAAAAAAAAACAAAGAATTTGATTAAGGATAGATACAAAAAGGGGTTAAATAATTAATCGATAATACGATGAAATTTATCATCAGGATTAAAATGTTTCAAATAAAAATATGTAAAACATTTTGATTTGTTAAATTGAGTTTGACTGTTGTTGTTAAAAGTCCCCGTCGGCGTAACACCTTTTCGTCGTTTAGCAAGTCGTGCCAAAAAAGTTCTACCTCGGTGTTGCTGAGATAGAACTCGATGCGATATATTTGACTTAACCTATCTCCGTTACTGGAACATCTAGAAAAATATAATCGAACTTAATCGTGGAGAGAGAGAAAGAAAGATTTATTCCCATATATTCGTTTATTTCAAATATTATATACGTGTATTTACGAATACAGGTAAATAATCGTTTGGTTTTCTTATTCATTTCGATCGAATTTATTTGCAATTACATTGTACATTTTGAGAAGAAAAAAAAAGAAAGCAACAAACAATGAAGAAACACGTGATACGTATAATCATTTTTATCATTTATAGATGATGAATATGGATTGTAATATACAATTTTTCGGTTGTTCTTGGTTTCCTGATTTTTTCTTTTTATATTTAATKAAAATAATTGCATTATAAAGTATTAATAATTCGATTTTAAATCTCTTTCACACACAATTGATCTATTTATTAATAATAATTTATAATCGTACATTTTCAGAACAAGAAAAAGAAAGTAACAAACAATGAAGAAAACTTTTATTACGAAACACGTGATACGTATAATCATTTGTATCATTTAGATGATGAATATGGATTGTAATATAAAATTTTTCGGTTGTTCTTGGTTTCCTGGCTTYTTTTTATATTTAATGAAAATAATTGCATTATAAAGTATTAATAATTCGATTTTAAATCTCTTTCACACACAATTGATCTATTTATTAATAATAATTTATAATCGTACATTTTCAGAACAAGAAAAAGAAAGTAACAAACAATGAAGAAAACTTTTATTACGAAACACGTGATACGTATAATCATTTGTATCATTTAGATGATGAATATGGATTGTAATATAAAATTTTTCGGTTGTTCTTGGTTTCCTGGCTTYTTTTTATATTTAATGAAAATAATTGCATTATAAAGTATTAATAATTCGATTTTAAATCTCTTTCACACACAATTGATCTATTTATTAATAATAATTTATAATCGTACATTTTCAGAACAAGAAAAAGAAAGTAACAAACAATGAAGAAAACTTTTATTACGAAACACGTGATACGTATAATCATTTGTATCATTTAGATGATGAATATGGATTGTAATATAAAATTTTTCGGTTGTTCTTGGTTTCCTGGCTTTTTTTTATATTTAATGAAAATAATTGCATTATAAAGTATTAGTAATTCGATTTTAAATCTCTTTCACACACAATTGATCGATCTATTTATTAATAATAATTTATATATGTGTGTATATAATAATTTGAATTATAGAAAATTATGTACCTTTGCTTATACATCTATTTATTTGATAAGATTGATATCTTTGAATAATCCTTTATAACAAAAAAAAAAACAACATGGTATTGTCGTAAATTTTGAAAAAAAAAAAAAAAAGTGAGGAGAACACAGGTGTGTTCATGCTAGAAAATCACGTTTCCTCGACCGTAAGAGTTTCACCACATTGAATTTACGAGACTTGGTAGCAATAACGAGGAAAGGAAAGACGGGGATACGAAAAAAACAAAAAAAAGAAAGAAAAGAAAAGAAAAAGCAATAAAAAAAAAAAACAGAAAGAAAGATAGAAAGAAAAAACCATAACCTTTCCCCGAAAAAAGAAAGTTGTCGTCTTGTCAATCCTTTCCCTTTCCATTGCGGTTGGTTCAGAAGCAGCTAACTTTTTCTTTTACATTTTTTTTTTTTGTACGTTTTTGGGAATAACAATTACGGCACAGGTTGACGAATAAAAAATAAAATAAAAATAAAATTTACGATCTTTTAAAGTGAACACATCTAATCCAGTAATCCTGGTGAAAATTTCACTTTACTTCGTTGTTGTTGTTGTTGTTCTTCTTCTTCTTTACTGTTTTTATAATACATTGACACCGTTGGCGGTCACTTTGGGTCGTGCCAAAAGAGCTCAATGAACTCAAACCATCTGCGAGAAAGTTATCTTAGAATGGACACCATGAATAATACTACTACTACTACTATTCTACAGATATAATATCTCTTCTTACTATTTTCATATAAATATTTCTTCGAGAAAATAATGAACAGGATTCTTTATTCAATTTCAAACTACTCTCTCTTTTTCTTTATTTTCTTGTTAACAAAAAAAACAAAATTTAAATGAAACAATTTAAAACATTCATATTATTATAACAAACCCTGCCCCCTCCGTCCCCTTCCCTGCATAGAATTCGAATAACATACAATTTGTTTAAATAATTTGATTCTAAACGATTGTAAATACTTGAATAAGAATTGAAGAAAATATTTGTATTCTTGTTTAAAACATTGATCGTTGTTGAATGATAATCCTTTGTGCCCTTTCTTTTCTTTTTCTTTTTCTATTCTATTCTATTCTATTTGAATATATTTCATTTTCGTATCCTTCTACCCCTCTTCTCGTTCTGGCAAGAAAATAGTTCGTTTGTTCGATAGAGAAAGGGGAAATATTTTGGAAATATCAGTGCCTTCCTTTTCCCATTGGGATACCTTAACCCTGAAATGCCAAACGGTATAATCATTTTGACGATTCTAAAATACGATTCTATTCTATTAATGAAAAGCATGACAACTAAACACTTCCCCTTCAGTTCAGTAAACGATATATTTTCTATTCTGTTAAACAAATACCCCGTTAGTGTGAAAAGGTTTCGTTTGACCTTATTTTCTCATGGTAATCATCTCTCTCTCTCTCTCTCTCTCTAAGCTTTTGTGAGATGCATATATATCTCTTTCTGTCTCTCTTTTATTAAACGTTTAATCTTTTCATTTTATATGAAAAGTCATTTTTAAAAAGGTTTTCTTTTTTTTTCATCATTTTCATTAATATTTAATCGTTGAAACCTTCCCATCAAGGTATTATCTTATTTACGTAACTGCACAAATGAGAAATATTTTTATGAGAAATCTATTGGTTTAATGCAACTCTTAAAATAAAAAACAAAAAAAATAAAAGATCGATCGATGGGGAATAAAAAAAACAAACAGACATTATTCGTTCTCCCTTTTTTTCTCTTTCTCTCTCTATTTTTTTCTTTTTTTTATTTCCAATAATTACATGTAACGCTTGTCTAAACGTTCCTCAATAAAGAAAGACTCGTTTATTTATCGTTAATCGGCGTTCCTGTCTACGATCTGACAATCGATAACAAACAAAAAAAAATTCCACCACCTCACGCGAGAATATCGCATTAACATAAATTCCGTTATCGGTTTCGAATCTATCGAAAGAATGATAATAAAACCGAAAAAGATAAAGTACGAGTTAAGTTAGAAAAAAACGTTGTTTAAAACAAGTTGAATAATTTAATTTGCATTAGAGATTAATTGGTATACCTTTCTTTTTTTTTTCTTCGTCTATCGAAAAAAGAAAAATAAAAACAATAATTAAATTATTTGTAATATTTTTCAACGCGCGATTATTTTTCCTAAAAAATCCAACGTATTCGATGATCCTTACCTTCATCTATAACACGATATTATTTTACGATTGAATTGAAATAAAACGAATAAATCGTTTTTCATTCTAAACATCGTTTACTAATGATAATTAACGAAAAGAGAAAAAAAAAAGAAAAAGAATTAGGGGGAGAGAATAATAATGAGTAATATAAAAATGAAAATGAATTTCTTCTTCTTCAACTTCTTCTATCTCATTTTATTGAAACTTTGTCCTATTATAATAACTTTATTTTTTATTGCTATTTCTAAGTACAATTTATTAAAAATAAATTTAATTTTTATTATTAATAAATTAAACCCTAATTAAAATACCAAAAGTCAAAATAAGAAACAAAACAAAGATATAATCACAGAAAACAATTGATTATTCTAAAGCAAATGTATAATAATTATAATTTGTTCATTTCAATTGACAGGAATTTCAATGTGAAGGGGAAAAGAAGGGTTCAAGAATTGATGCATTTCACGCCATAGAATATATGATATTCTTATAGAAACAATAAAAGAAAGAAAGAAATAAATTAAAGGGGTGATAGGGTAGTGGGGTTTAAAAAGTTAAGAGGTGACGTGGCTAACGGTACATCCCTGGATACTTTCAATGGTCTACCAACCTACCTACCTACCTACCTACCTACCTACCCACCTACCTAGGTATCCGCACCGTTGGGGTTTGCTCTTAAACACGAGCCTTCAACGAGGAGGAGGAGGAAGAGGCCCCCGCATCGATCGTACATAGGCACGAGACTACATATGTATATGTATATGTATATATATATATATGTATATATGTATAATGCGCGTATGCCTATCGATCGGCCTGACTCGCCTACAACGCCTCCACCACCTCCACCACCATCACCAACCAACCAACCAACCAACCAACCATCACCTTCCTTCATTCGGCGCCTTTTTCAACGATCCAACTAGACCTAAACCTTAAAAACAAACAAACAAAAAAAACGTAGCGAACTGTTGTTATTTTATAATATAATAAATTTTCTTATCGAAAATTTTCCTAATATTATTACTAAGTTCAATCTTAGGGATCTTTTTTTGAACAGGTTTTAATTAGATCAGTTGAACGTTTCGTTCCTATATTTGGGACTTCCTCAGCAATTAAAATTTTTTTATTATGACATATTATTACTTATACAAATACAACAAACTTACAATTAATAGCGTTACTTTATCTCGATAGTTATTGTTCACGAATCAATATAACATCATTTCTCATTACAGTCATAAGTATTCACTATCTTATATATAAAGTCAATTTTAAACCGTTATCCTACCATAACTTTTCGAACACTACTGGTTACCACTAAACTGGTGTTTCCTAATCCAGATGTCTTTGTTATTTTATATTTTGACTTATTCAACTTTGTTTTCTATTCCTAACTCTTTCATTATTATTCAGACAGATCTATTAATCATGATCGGTATGCACGTTTGTTTCCCATTTTTTTGTACTCTGATCTGAGAATATTTTATTATTTATAAAAGTTTCTTCTTTTATGTAGGATCACTGAGGGGTGGGAAAAGTTTGTTAAACGTATTTTTCTTTTTTTTTTTTTTTTGTTAACACGTGCGCCACTTGTATGTCAGACAGCAGGTACAAAAAAAGAAGAAGAAGTATCTACTATAAGAATTTTTTTGTTGGATATTTTCTCTCTTTTGAGAAGAAAAAAAAAAATGTTTTTCTCTTTATCCTGCTGTGAAATGTAGCAACAGCAGCATCAACAGCAGCAATTCGGTAGTTACACATTTAACTGAATTCGGTTCGTATTATATTTTATTACATTTTATATTCCTATTTGTCAATGGCATTTAAATACATATATATATATCTTTTTTTCCCTTTTCTATTTTTTTTTATTTCTTTTTTTTCTTCTTTTCTTTTGACAACAATTTCACGATTGGTGGTCCTGTCGAAAATATATTACTCAACGCCACGGGGGTGTTCATCCTAACTAATAAAAAAATAAGCGTGGGAACGTTGGATACATATTTGTTGTTTTCAAATATTTCTTTGTGTATATTCGTTGTATTTAAGAAAAAGATACGGGGAAAAAAAAACACGATACTTGACGACCAGGGGGTGACAGGGGGAAATGTGTAAAGTAGAGTTAAAAATGTTCTAAATATCGCAAATAGGGTGCAGCGGGGTTGGTGGTGGGTTACGTCAACGTTCGTGAAAGTGTTTTCAATGAGAAAGATACTTGGGAGAAAGTTTGAGTGGTCTATTACCGAAAATATTTCTTTTCTTTCTCTATTTATTTCTATCTCTCTTTTTATTATATTCCTTTCGAACGAGATAAAAAAAAAAAAAAAAAATATACTATCGCAACTCGAGTTTGTGAAAAACCCCCTCCTTGAAGAAAAAAAAAACGAGAACACTCGTCGTCATTTTATAAATTCCCCCCTTTTTTGGATTACTTATCCAATTCACGTTTTTTTTCTTGTTCTTTTTTCCTTTTACGATCGGTTAGTAATATATAGAGTCTGTTACACCACACTACCACCATCAAAATTCACCATCAACGTTTACTACCAATCACCATCGGCAATGAATACTAGGTAACTTTACTTCTTTTTTTTTTTCTTTCGTTTAGTTTTTCGAAAGGAACCCACACCCACACTTATGTTTCTTTCTCTCTCTCTCTCTTTCTCTTATGTTATTTCTCATTCGTGAACGCGAGCTTTGAAGAGAATGTTAAAAAGTTTAGCCTCGGTCATTGACTGATTTAACTTGAACACACACACGACACCGCGTCAGAGACCTACACCGAGGAAAATAACTGTATAATCCGTTTCTTCACGATTCGATTACGATGACGATCGGAATCGGTAATAATCCCCCCCCTCCCGACCCCGTGCCCCTCTTTTCTTCCATTTCCCCCCATCACATTGGCCGAAATTTCAACAACCGCTATTTAATATATATATATATATATTTTGTTTGTACTTTTTTTCTTTTCATGCACGTATTACAAACGCGTTGTTCGTTAATCGTTATTATAATTATTATTATTATTGTTATTATTATTAAGGGGAACTGTATTGAAGAATAAAGTTAACGATCAAAATTGGTGTCAAGTTTTAATGGAATTCTTCATTTTCTTTTTTTTGGGGAGATTTTATTTGTTCATTTGTTCATCTTCGCACACGAAGGTGCATATAGAAAATATATTATTATTATTATTATAATATTATAATATATAATATATAAAATATATTATTATAATTATAATTATATATATAANATTATAATAAAATTCCAAGAAGTTTACTAAAACAATCGTTTTCAAACAATTTTTCTTTTTTTCATTACAATTTTTATTTCCTCGCGTATTTTTATTACGTATATTATGTATTCGAGAAAAAACATTTAAGAATATGAAGTGTTTTGTTTTTTTTATATATATAAACTGGCGTTTATAAAAGATAACTATTAAACTTGGAAAAACCGTGAAAATCTATGGTGAAATCTTTGAATTTGATTATCAAACGTTCCAGACTCGCTCCGATTGGCATGGAATACGATGCAGTAGTTCACCATTTGTTAC
Organism: Polistes canadensis; assembly: GCF_001313835.1. Lineage (NCBI taxonomy): Eukaryota > Metazoa > Arthropoda > Insecta > Hymenoptera > Vespidae > Polistes > Polistes canadensis. The sequence goes on from NW_014569826.1 coordinate 107,105, forward strand.
GAACTGTTAAATCTTTGCAATTTCAACTAACTTTCTTACACCCGATGATGATGATGATGGAATCAATTTTTAAATGACAAAGACAAAGATCAACGTACAAACTATGACCGAACACGATTATTTATCATTCCTTAATTTTATTCAAGATTGAAACAAAAATTAGATTCGAAAAGAAAGAAAGAAAGAAAAAAATAAAAACAAACTAATTTAAAAAACACATTAATCTCATTAAGTATACATTAAAATGCATATTATTCATTCGAAATATTCGTAAAGGTTCAAGGTTTTTCTAAGTGTTATTGCCATTTTTCTTGAATACAATGGGTCGTGTTCTAGTCTTGTTTTCCGGTACGATAGAAACGATCGAAAGAAACGGAACACTTTTTTTTCTACTTTTTTTTTCTTCTTCTTCTTCTTCTCTTCGATCCGTGGTTATTGAAAATCATCCTTCCTCTCCCCCCCCCTCCCCCACCCCCATATTACTTTCCCTTTTTTTTCTTTTTTTTCTTATTGGTAATAAAAGAAAGTTTAGAAATAGAAGTAAAAGGATGAGAAAAGGGGAAGAGGAGGTGGAAGAAGAGGAAGAAGAGGAGGATGAGGTGGAAATGGAAATAGTGATGGTGGTAGTGGTGGTGGTAGAGGGTGGAGGAGGGTGTAGGAGGAGGGTTGATCGATTCTATCTCATATCTTCCCACGTATTTTTACCTGTAAGAAATCCCTCGTCTCGAATAATATACGATAGGACAATGAAAGGAGGAGGGGGAGGAGGAAGTTTCTCTTTTTAGGGTAGATGACCTAACGGTGCGAGATATCGAGTGTCGGGGGTGGTGGATTTTATGGGGGGGAAGGATGCTGTTCATGTATCGCGAGATACACAGATGTCCTATCCTCTTCTATTATTACATTTTCAATTCCACCCTAAAATATCTTTTACCTTTTCTTATTCTTATTCTTTTTTTTCTTCTTTTTTTTTTCAAACTCTATTCAATTTCTTTAACCGTAGAAACGAGATGAATCATCTGTTCGAAAAAAAAGGGAAATTTTGTAAACGTAACTAGTCCTTCGCGAAATTTTCTAATGGGAGTATATCAAAAGATAAAATGTACCGTTGGTTTCCTTTTTTAACAGGACTCTTTGAAAAAAAAAAAGTGGATCGATACAAAACGTAAATTTTTCTTTTTCTGTATTTCTTAATTTAACGAAATCTGTGTTGTTGCTGCAAGAAACATGTTTTTCTAAATTTATCGTTACAGTTTTCCTTTTACCAATCATCTATTACTACTATTACTACCACACTATTTTATTCTTTACTAGACTTTAAACCATCACGGAAAAGATCTTAAATTAATTTTCATTTCAAATAGAAAGATGAAATATATCTGTCAGTTGATGTATGAAGTTTCGATCAGTAGTTTATATTTCTTATTCGAAAATAATTAACGTCGTTTCTTGATATTTTTTATATCCTAAATAAGTCATTATATTAGTGTAATTATCTTTTTTTTCCATAAAAGAAATATTAATTTAATTTTACATTTGTGAAGGATAGATTAACTCCTAGCACACGTGTAATTTAAATAAGAATTTTTTTCTAATTTTGTTGTTATTTAAAACGATTTACTTTACAATAGTTTAATATTTATGATATTAACAGGTTGTCTGCCATTAATACGTATTGTATATGTATGAGAAAACATGTAATACTTCTGTAATTCTAATTCTCTGATACTTTTTTAAAACCCATTCGAATAATTAACGTATAAATTATGCTTCAATTTAATTAACAAGTGAATTATAAGTATGACACGACAAATCTTATCTATTCTTTTTGAGTTATAATAAACAACATGGATTTAATTTAAAACGTATGATATAAAAATAGAAGATAGTTGTGACCAAGCTATACGTTAATTCATATTATAGTAAACTATTCAATACAGTGAAATAATTATTTACGAATAAAGACGAAAACGTTATAGTTGGTATAAAAATCCGCGGTATTGAGATTTGAACTTGAAGTCAAAATTTGAAAAAGAATTGATACAAATTTTCGCAGAGATAATAAATATTAAACACACAAATCAATATAAAATGTAGAATTTTAGATTTTATTAATCTTACATTTTTATATATATAAATAAA
>NW_014569826.1:109461-110195 GCF_001313835.1 Polistes canadensis
TATATATATATATACACGTGTATATACAAAAATAGATATTTATATAAACGATTTCCGAATGGAAAATACAAAAGTCGAGGGTGGTTCCCTGTCTTAATTCAGATCGCGAAGCAAGTACAACGGTAGAGAGAAGAAAAAAAAAAAAAAAACAAGTAGAAGAAAAAAAAAGAAGAAGAAGAAGAAGGTTCTTTATATTCGAACCATGCCAGGGGCCCGCGAGATTCCTTGATGAGCCTTAACGGTGATACCTGCTGCTGTGTGTATACGTTATGTTACGTGTAGAAAAATATAGTAGTTTTTTTTCTTTTCTGGCAAGTACACAACAACGCCTACGGCCGGCATGGCATCTCTCGGGGCCGATCGATCGCAAGGAAACGATCGATCCTCCTCCTCGTCGTCATCGTCATAGTAAATGCGTGCGTGCGCCGCCCTCCTTTACATCAGTTAGGTACTCGTCATCCTAATCCTAGTCCTAGTCCTAGCCCTAGCCCTAGTCTTAGTTTTAGTCTTAATCGTTATGATAAGTTGAGAAAGTGGAAAACCTAAAAAAGCTTTGACACCCGTTAACAAATCCAACTAATCCTTTGAATACCACGCAGGGTTGAGATTATTGTCATTTATTTGATTTTGGGGACGGGGGGAGTTATTTGCAATTGTAATCATTTTGTTATTGTACTTATTGTTTGTAGATGGTAAGTTGAGAAAGTGGGAAACCTAAAAAAGCTTTGACACCC
>NW_014569826.1:110740-123762 GCF_001313835.1 Polistes canadensis
AATACCACGTAGAATCTAAATTATTGTTATTTATTTGATTTTAATGGGGAGGGGACAGGTGTTTTTATTTGCAATTGTAATTATTTGATTATTGTCCGTATTGTCTTTAAATTGTAAATTTAGAAAGAAAGAAGTTGAAAGTAGTTAACAAGCGTTAGCAAATCTAACTGGTTCGAATACCACCCAGGGTTGAAATTACGTGTCTCCGATTTTGGGGGTTTTTTTATTTATAATCGTAATCATTTTGTTATTGTCCGTATTGTTTTTAAATTGTAAATTTAGAAAGAAAGAAGTTTAAAGTAGTTAACAAGCGTTAGCAAATCAATTCAAAAGGGTTGAAATTACGTGTCTCCGATTTTGGGGGTTAATTTGCAATTATAATCATTTTGTTTTGTTTCTTTTTCTTTTTATTTTTCAGTTAAATCAATCTACGTTCTCCAAATCCTTTTCCCTTTTTTCTTTATATTTTTGATTTGATTCTATTTTAGGATTTATCTATAAACCCTTTCTTAGTTATAATAGAAAATAGTAGAATACCAAATTCGATCTTCTATTTATTCCGTTCATTTCTTTCTCTTCCTTTCTTTCTTTCTTTCATTTCATTTTATTTTTATCCTCACGTGTTTTTGTCTGTCTCTCTGTTGAAAACTGTATAGGTGTATATATATATATATATATATATATATATATATATATAACTATATGTCGAATGGTTTATTTCTTCTTATCCTGACCTTTCTTTCGCATTAAAACTTCTTACCTCGTTCGTCCTTGTTCCTTCAAAAAAAGATACGTAGAAAAGAAGGATTCCGCGTTAGTTCCTAATGCAATACATCGAACAAAGTTTTTCGAGTCAACACACGTTTCCACACCGAAAGAGAAAACTTTGTTGGAACAGTGTTCGGGGGGTGGATGAGGAGGAAGAAAAAGAAGAAGAAGGGAGGGGGAGAGGGAAGTGTCGTGGAAGAAAAGATTAAATAAAACTAAATGGATCAATTTGTATATTTCCTTATCATAAATATTATATCTTCTATTCTCTCGATCATTATAATAAATTATTATCGAAGATGTATTATACGCAAGTGTTTAAAATTAATTGTTTAAAATTAATTCGTTTAAATAGAATCATGCCATTACCACCGCCGGTTCTAATAGTTTTTAAAATCATTACACGAATATTCGAAATAAATGAAGAGAAATATTTGTTAATAAATTTATTTACGAGCAAAGAGAGTATGTTTTAGATTTTGTATAATTTTTTTTTTTGTAACCAATCTGACAGACAATTTATTATTTGACGTATTACTCGATAGATCGTTTGAAAATTGATATATATTTGATAAATAATTCAAAACTTTGTACCGGTAGTGTGCATAATAATAAATATATATAATATAACACTTGTGATAGTGTACCGCGAGAATACAGATAAAGAATATTTACGTTTTAGCAACGAAAAAGTATAAAGAGAAAATCTTATAGGGGTAACTTTAACCCCTTTAACGTGATTATTGACTTATATATATAATTTTTTGTTTTCTTTTTTAAATAAATCATACATCAATATTAAAATTATTCGTAACGTTTGTATGAAATACATTAAGTATCCAATCATACGTATATTAATCGATAATAATAATAATAATTGATATGATTTAAATAATAAAAGTTAGAATAAATAATTTAGATCAAATCTAATCCTACAATTAAAAATTTCGTCTTATAATAAATGAATCGATGAACAAATAAAAATACATTGGAATGGAAAACAAAACGATCGAGTTTTAACCTTCGTGTTAATGACCTCGAAAAATGATTTCTCAAACGTTCCATTCCCCTCCCTCCCTCCCTCTTATGGTGTTCGTATAATTTGTCGAATCGATATACGAGTAAAAGTAACACCACGTGGAAGGCATGAGCATCAGCCGGAAAAGGAAAACACAATCCTCAAATTACCCTTTTGTATCAAATAAGTAAAAGAATGTATATGAAATAAAAGAAGAAAAAAAAGATATAGAAAAAGAGTAGAATGATAAAGTAAAAAAGAAAAGAAAAGAAAAGAAAGGGAGTCTGGCGATGGTGATGGTGTTTAGAAAAGGGTAGTAAGGATATGACCTGCCCCAATGTGATCCTGTTTACAGCAACCCTTCCCTTCTAACTAAAACCAAGGAAAGGGTGGGTTTGTATATAGTTACAATAGAATGGAAAGAGAAAACCTGTAAAAACTTTTCACCAAAAGATATTTCTTTTCTCTCTCTCTCTCTCTCTCTCTCTCTCTCAGCCGTCACATTTCCAAGTTATCCCCCCATAAGATTTTTTTCTTACCCACCACAGGCACTTGGCACTTTCTTCTTCATCTCCTCCTCTTCCTCTTCCTCCTCCAACTGTCTCCCTCTTTAACAATTTTATTTCTCTTTCGTCCCTTTCGTAGGTCTCCCACCAATGGCACATCCCCTCTAACCCCCTCCTCCTAACTCACCCCCACTCCGTATGATGGAAGCCCTCCGAGAGCTACTGCGCTCATGCTTTCCTTCCCTCTCCAAGCCCCTCCCTCCCTCCTCTTCGCATAAACCAMCCTCTCTCTCTCTCTCTCTTTCTCTCTCTCTCACTCCCTTCCTCTTTTCTATACATTGCGTTCCTCTTTCTCGCTTGCTCTCATTGGTTAGTAATGGTGCGCGCGCTCCTTCCCTCCGGCCGAGAGGCCTGAGGGAAAGAAACAGCGGAGGGCCGTACATACGAACGAACGAATGAGCGAACAAGTTGGCGAGAGAAGGATAGAAACGATATAGAGAAGTTAGGAGTGCAGAAACGGTGGGGCTGACTCTGTTCGGTCTTGCGCGGCACGTATTAGTCAACCCGGAGCCACGGTCCTCGTAGGAACCGTCCTCGTCGTCGTTATTATTTTTATTAACATAATTCTATCGTTGATTGGTTAGTGTGTTGTATGTGTATTTATGTGTGTGTGTGTGTATATTGTTTTGTGTATGATATATTATATGTGAAAACATATATGTATATATATATATATGTATATATGTATATATATGTATTCGTTTTATTTGTGAACGTAAATAATAACCAACCCTCCCCCTGTCCCTGCCCATTACTCCCATTCCCACCCACACACCCCCCCGTTATTATCGTTACACGAACGGAATATATTAATCCGGGTTGTCACTTCTAAGATATTCTGAGTAATTCTCTAAACTTTTTTTCTCCATTGGTTTATAATATCATTTTTTTGGGTTAGTTGATTGATTGGTTTGTATGATTGTTTGTTTGTTTTCATTTTTATTCGTTCGATCGAACGAGAGGAACACTGACACCGGTTTAAACCCTCCCCCTGTTAATGCGACACTGTTTTCAAAATTATAGCCCCCTCCCTCTTTTTCCATACTTAATTATCTATTTATTCTAACCCCCCCCCCGTCCTCTCCCTCCGTCGCCGCTCTTGTTTTTCGGTGCTCGCAATATTATTCGTTTCGTTATTCGTTAACGAGTTAAACAAAAAAAATAAATGAAGTTTCGTATTATTCGTCGAGATTTAATAAACGTTGTTTACTTTTGTAATAATATCTCTTCGTTTTCCATGGGGGAGGGCCAGGGGTTTTTTTTTCCTTTATTAAAGGTACAAATGAAACACGGGGAAACATAGGAAGATAAATTAATGTGCGCGAGTGTGCGAATTGTAATAAACATCTTCGACCTAAAAAAATAGAGAAAAAGAGAGAGATAAAGAATTAACATCTATATCAAAAAATAATAGAAAAATAATAATAATAATAAATAGGAGAAAAAAGAAAAGAATAGAAATAAAAAGGATAAAAACAAGAAAATAGTGTTGTTCTAGTGCGTGAAATAAACAGACTCGTGGCGCGAATTATTCCGAACGAATAGAAAAGTTTTCTTATTCGTGGTGTTGCCTCGTGTTCGCGAAAACTTGCGGAAGAGAAAAGAAGACGGGTTTATGGTGACGACTATGTCGTTGGCATTATCATCGTTGTCTTTGTCATCGTTGTCGTCGTGGTTCCCCGTTTCTTTTTCGGTTCGCGTATTATAATAAGTGCGTGTATAAGTAAGCAAGCAAGCAAACAAGTTAGCTAACTGTTAGCTAGCAAGTGCATGACACCATCAGTCGACGCCCCTGATCGGAGTTGGTCAAACTAGTAGTCCCTGTTATTCAATATTTTTTCGCATAAATCGGTTGGCTCGTCATATCGAAAAAATAAAAAATAAAAAGGGACACTCGCGTACCAATACACGGATACTTATAAACACGGTACCTACACCACCCACCCAGTCACTCACCAAATGCACACATCCAACCACCCTACAAAGAAACGCGTACACACACTACGACCGGTCTTTTTATCAAACATAGTTTGTGTGTATGTGTGTGTGTTTTGTGTGTGCGGTGCTGCTCTTCTTAGGACGTAGTATCGACGTTTCTCGGGACTTCCTAGTGACACCTTTATTCTCTCTCTCACACACACACACACACTCAACTCTCTTTTCATTCTCTCATTTTCTGTCTCCACGTCCGTCTATAACACCCCTCCCACCCTCTCTCTCTCTCTCTCTTCCTACCAACCACCCCCTACACCCATTGGCCCTCTTTCCTCCCCCCATCTACCACTCCTCCTTCACTTACCACCCTCAACCAACCCCCAAGAATCCCTCGACTCGACTCGACTCGACTCGTCGTCGTCGTCGTCTCGTGTACAGTGCGATGGGAATACTACCCGAATGGGAAATCGTTGTTTCTCTCTCCTCTCCTCTCCTCTCCTGTTTTTTTTTACATATATAGTGTGTTTTATTTAAGTGAAAGTGAAAATAAAAACGATTATGATATAATGTTATAATCGTGAAAAGTTTTATAAAGGAATAATTAATAACTTAGTTTTGTTTTTTTTTTCTTTTTATATATATAAATAAATGAATGAATAGATTAAAAGAAGAAGAAGAAGAAGATAAAGAAGAAGAAGAGGAAGAATAATAATAATGAGAAACAATTTTGAATAATTGATCATCTGGTGATATACTCTATAAAGATTCTATTCGTTTTATTCGCGTATACGATATATAATATTACAATAATAATAATAATAATAATAATAACGAAAACAGGGTGTGCAACAACGACCAGTGCATTCGACGATAAGAAAAAAAAAGCCTTTTATTATTCTAACTACTGTTACTACCTACAACTTATACGATTCAACTACTGTGATATAAATAGGTGTATATATATATATATATATATATGAAATATCTACATATACACACAAGAGATATTCTCCAATGAAAACGAGAGAAAGAGAAAGAAAGAAAGAAAGAGAGAGAGAGAGAGAAAGAGAGAGAGACGAGAAATCGATCCTCGAAACTCGTCCCGTTTCAATTTCTCTTCTTCTCTTGGCACTTCGCGGTGACTCATTTCGGGGAAAGTAAAACGAAACAACACGCCTCGGAAAGGAGGAGGAGACTTTCTGGTAGGTTTCTTAAAAAGAATAATCCAACGTTAAAGTTTGGAAAAGTAGGAGGAGGAGGAGGAGGAGATCATGATCATGTGTAAAAAATAAGAAAAAAGAAAATATAATATTTAATAGATTAATTCGTTCTCTCGATCACATATTTTCGCGATGTCACCAAAAATTTCATACATCAATCTCATCACAAAACCCACACAATTTATTTTCGATTTTGTCTTTTTTTTTTTAGCATACTATTTTGCATTGAACTCTGAACGATATTATTTCCCCCACCTCCACCTGATTGGAGACACCCCTTCTCACCCCATACTCCTCATCATCATCATCATCATCATTTACCCTACCCGGTTATGGATATTATTAAGTAATACCTTGAGAGTAACTTGTTCTCTCTCTCTCTCTCTCTCTCTCTCTCTCTTATTCTTTTTTCAATGTGTCGACGTGTAATAGTTCTCGGCTCGGTTATGTGAGTTCGTTCGTTCGTTCGTTCATTCGTTCGTTGGTTGGTTGGTTGGTTGGTTGGTTGGTTCGTAAATGCGTGCTTGCTGCTTATTTGTGTGTGCACGTGCGCGTGCGGGGCCTACTGCAGTACGCGCAGGCGGGCGGTGGCGAACGGGAAAAAGCGCGGGTTCTCATTCTTCGAGAAATTTATTTATTTTTGAAATATATTCACCGGGGGAAATTTAATAACCATAAGCCCATCCAAAAATGATTCCCATCAAATTCCTCTCCCTTTTTTTCTTTTTTTTGTTACACGTAATTTTCTTTCTTTCTTATCGTATTATTTATCCTGTATAATTAATCGTGTACGTATATGAGTGTATATGTGTATGTGTGAGTGGGTGGATACGCAAGTGTATGCGTGATAAGGATAGAAAATTTTATTAAAAGTGTTCTCTCTCTCTCTCTCTCTCTCTCTCTCTCTCTCTCGTGTACGAAATGAAATAATTTGTTAAACCTCAATGATCATTGGTTATTCATTAAAGAATAAAAAACAAAAATATTTGTCAAAATTCAGAAGATTTTTAAACACACACACACACACACACGTGGGCTTTTTTAAGTAGTTATCGATGACGAATAACTGTGAACCACAATAACACGAATTTATTACTATTATTATTAATTCTCTCGCGCGCGCACGCCTGCCTCCGGTTTTATCTCTAATCACGCGTCCTCGTGCGATGCAACCGGAAATGCCCACGTGTGCGAACCCCGTCCTCCTCCCCCCACCGCCTTCTACACCCGTAGATATATTCTAGAAAGAAACAAACAAAATTATAGACGAATTAGTCCTAAATGAATAATCGATACTAATATTCTGTTAGTTCAATCTCGTATCTTCTCCCTTGCCAAAAAAAAGAAATTTAATTCCAAGTCCCAAACGGGGTAAATTTGGGGTGGTTCTTATAATCATAATCGAAATGGGTAGAAAAGTTTTTTTCTTAACGAATCTAACGATTAGATTAGATGGTATTCGTAAAATAATATTGAATAGTTACGTTCCACCCCCCCCCCCATAACGCGTTAATTTAATTTTCAAATAATTTTTGCATTAAAATTTAGAGATATTTCATTTCTATATATATTTCTTTTCTTTTTTTATGTTTCATTGTTTCACTCATTTTGTCTATCTCTTACGAAAAAATTATTTAATAAGATAAACGTTGAAAAATATTGATTAATATATCATTCGCGAACACGCGTGATGCATTTATATTCGACGAAATGCATTTTTCCACGAAGCGTATTTGTAAACATTAACATCGAGGAGGATCGTATGTTGCTGTTCCGTTTCAAACTATAATATTATTATTCGTCGAGAGAGCAAGTTGTCCGTGAACTTAAGTACATTTTTTTCAAATTAGATTAAAACATCGATTATATTATATTTTAATTTATGTCATATTAAATCTCTTCGATCTATTAGGAATCTTTTTTTATATACCGTAATACGATTTGTCGATTTTAATTTATTGATTTTTTAGTAATTAATTACATTGCTATTCATTCCTTTCTATTTTATTTATTAACGATAAATATGATTCATTTAAAATTATTCAAAGACCTAATAGTTATTACGATTCGAATAATAATTACACAAGTTTAATATATTTCCAATATATTTAAATTCAGATTTCGACGGAATAATCTAACGTTCAAATTTTAATAAAATAAATCCTACTTAATCGAAATATTCATTCCCGATTCTTACCGTTACCCAAAATACAAGACTCAATTTAGTATTCAGGTTTCGAACACCTGCTAAATGTTATCGTCCCCCAATTGAACGTATTATAACTGTTAAAGTCAAGATTCTCCCGAGTATAATCGAATAAATATCCGAATTTCAATGCAAGATATTCCAAAGTTAGAATTACAAAATGTGTTAAAAGATATCGATCCTAAAATTCGACAAAAGAGTGCTTGAATAGTTTGTAAATAACTTCGATTAATTATACACAACACACACATTTAAACTATAATTAAACTGTGCCCGACTTTTCACAAGAACAGAAAAAAAAAAAAAATAAAAGATAGTTGCAATTTTTAATTTCTAAAAAAGGTCAATTTTGTTTCTACAATTGAACAAATCATTGTCAAATCTCTAATTTGTTTAAGTATTGTAAATAAGTAAAACTAAGTAAGAGTAGTATTGTATTATAAGTGCGAGACGTAATCGTGCGAAGAGAGTAGCGTTCGCGTGTATCACATACAACACATCGTGCATATATATATATATATACATACATATATATAAATATATATATACACATACGTGAATTACTTTCGCCCCGGGGGGCATCGCATCTTATTTAGGTCGTGTACACGTAGCCGCGTACACTTTGGTTCTGGCACGAGCGTGCCGCCACTATTACGGCATCGTTGTCGTTGTATAGTTCTCAGCTACCATCAAGTAAGAAAGAAAGAGAAAGAGAAAGAGARAGAGAGAGAGAGAGAGAGTTGCTAGTGCAGGCAGGTGATTCCAACCTATACGGAGTTGTCCTCGACAAGTCTCGAGTCTTCGATCTCTATGCGGTCGCTCTACATATATCCAATAGTCATGTTTTGTAATATTGTTTTGAATATGTTACAAAAACAACAAGAAGAAAAATTAATCATTACAATATTGTAGAATAATTTTACAAGAAAAAAAAAGAAATAACACTTATATATATATATATATATCTTATNAATAATAATAATAATAATAATAATAATAATAATAATAATAATGATACATCGTGTTTTATACGTTCATTCATGAGACAGACGATTAGGTAATACCTCTTAGAGTTAATATTTGATAGATTGATTTGTTAATTTGCCCAGAATATAGTAGAAGGGGGAGGGGGGGGATGCAGGTAGGAGAATGACCTATAAGTAATAATCTATTGCAATTTATAATTACGAAAGTAAAAGATAAGTATGTGTGTATATGTGTGTAATTAATATTGAAGTTAGATTAACTTATAGAGAAACTAAATTTCCTGGATTGACCTTTCACAGTGCAAACATGCTTAATGGGGGTGGGGTGGGGGGGGGAGTATACTAATTGTAGAAAGTAAGGAATAACAAGAAGGAAAAATAAGAAGAAAAAAAGAAAAAAGGAAGAAGAAGAAATAGAAGATCGATCTCTTTATCAGGTCTTAACTTCAGTAAAAGGTATAACGTTTCAGTATAAAGTTCAGTTAGGATTTCAGAAGAATAGAGTAGGTGATCTGATCTCGCGTGCTACGTCACAGACAGTAGAACAGGTCCGTTGCGTGTACTGTTAGGAAGCAGCTAACTGTTAGTTCGTTCGTACGAGTGAAAAGAGCGTGCTGTTAGAGTAAAACGAGAAGGAAGAAGAAGAGGAGGAGGAGGAGGAGGAAGGGGGAGGAAGGGGGGGAGGAGGAGGGTTGGGAAGAAGCACTACATAGGTTATAAAATATATTCTCAGTATTCGTATATGCATAGACCTATCCAATGTGTTGCATTAAAGTACATATGTGTGTGTATGCTAGTGTGTTAGTGTTTATGGGACGCGTGCTGTTGTTGTTGTTGGGGTGATGACGATGGTGGTGTTGGTCGAGTATAGCGATTGAGAAGAATGATATTAGTAGTAGTAGTAGTAGTAGTAGTAGTGTAGTAGTAGGAGGAGGAGGAGGAGGAGGGGGGTGAACGATACGGTATATGTGTGACAGAGAAAGTGGAAAGAAGAGGGAGAGAGAGAGATAGAAGTATAGTTAGATAGATCAAGTTAGTGGGCTAGTAGGACCGGCATAATGTTAACTCGACTGGGTTCTCCCTAAGTTTAACATATAGAGATTTACATGTATGTATGTATGTGTGTATGTGTTTTACGTGTATATCCGCTATTGCTGTTGCTACTGTTGCTGCGTCCAACTTGTACAAATACAAAAATACACACGTATATCGAACACATATACTCGCGAATGGGCGCCACCATGAGACGTGTTTTTTTTTTTTTTTTTTTCACGTTCATTGCTACAGAACAATTTTATGTGGCATTCCTTTTTTCCCCCCTTTCGATTAACTTTTTTTTTTTTTTTTTTTTTTCTTATGGAACGTAGGATAATACCGTGTGTTATAAAAGTAAGGGTCGAACACGAAGGGACGACTATAATATACGTTCTTTGGAATACTTCGATAAAGATGCGCATAAAACACTTCCTCCAACCCCCCAACCAACCAACCAACCACCCACACATACACGTAGAGTTAGAAACCAACACAGCGAGTAGAGTAGAGTAGAGTAGAGTAGAGACTAGAGTAGAGACTAGAGTAGAGTTGAATAAAGTAAAGTAAAGTAAAGTAAAGTAAAGTAAAGTAAAGTCAAGTCGACATACTAACGAAAAGGGGGTGGTGGTAGGCGTAATGCAGAAGCTCTTATATAGCTAGGTGAACAAGGTGTAAGTATAAATATATCTCTCGTTCTCTCCTTCTTCTTCTTCTTCTTCTTCTTCTTCTTCTCTTCCTCGATTCACTCTTTCGTTACACAAAAGAGAAAGAGAGAGATAGGTTGAGTATGTATGTATGAGAAAGTAATAAAGTGTGGGTGTATATCGTTGTGGCGTTTCCTTCCACGGTAACGAATCCCACCAGTAGTAATAGTAGTAGTAGTTCTGATCTATAAAAGCGAACCGAGAGAGTAACTATACAAGCATCGTGGAAGCACATGGAGAAGAGGATAGTAGTAGGCAAAGTTGGTGAATATAGGCAGCAACTAAGAGGAGAAGGCGGGGGAGGGTGGCAGGGGGTCAGGGGGTCAGAGAGAAGGAGAAGAAAGGGGAGCTGATGTAGATACGGTTTGGGTGGTGTAGATGAGGTGGTAGGTGCAAGGTGCTGACGAGTTGGGGGTTCAGTTGGGTTAAAATAGGGGTGGGAGTGGGAGTGGGAGTATGGGTGGTGTTGGTGGTAAGCAAGGAAGAAGGAAAAGCAGGAAAGCAAGCCAGCAAACCTGGCAGGCTTTGCTGCTCTGCTGGTGGCCGTTCGTTCATTCGCTCGATAGCTAAGTGCGGTTCCCCTCGACAACTCTCTCTTTCTCTCTCTTTCTCTCTTTCTCTTTCTCTCTTGCTCTCGTAGTTGCAACGCGGCAGGATTAAAGGGGAACCCTCGAAGCGCTGGAATGCGAACAACCAAAGAGAACGAGACCTCCTTCCGCGAGAATTCTCCCCCTTTTCTCCCCCTTTCGGTTCTTTACATATACACATATCGTACACGCACGTGCACACACGTATCTTCTCTAGCTCACTGATATTATCTCTTCTTTAGGATATAAACAATATATATATATATATGTATATATTGTTTTTTTTTATTCGGTGTGGAATATTATTTGTTGAAATATTATGCTTTGTTTTTATCAATTTAAGGAATAATAATATGTAATAACGTGATGTTTTCATATCGCAACAGAGTGTGAGGGTGAATACTAATTCGTTATATAATATATTCTACGAATAACGGATGTAATATATGTATTTAGATAATACACCTATCTATACACATTCATCTTTAGATATCTATTTTAAATGATAACAAGAATAATACGTTTAATCGTTGGTTTATGATAATCAGGAATAACACTGTTGGAATGGAAAAAGAGAGAGAGAGAGAGAGAATGAGTTGTATTAGAATTGAAATTTGAGTATTCGAAAATAATCATCCTGGTCTATTCTTCTTCGATCGAGAGAACGAATTACAATACAATCGATAGAAAACAATATTTTGTTTTTTTATTTTTTGTTTTGTACAAATATATAAAATCAACATTACCACCGATTTTTACAGATATCGAGACTAAGGATAATTAGAAGAAATAAAAAAACAAACATACACACACAAAGACGTTAAAAAGATATATATATATATATATATATATATATATATAATTAATTATGTCGCGTCTTCGAACGAGGATAATAATCGTCATCGTCAACGAGTTGATTGGATTTGTTAACAACTATATTAGCGTTGGTTATAATACGACCAGTTGTTGGTCAAGAGTGTTTATTATTCGTGTTTAAAAAAAAAAGGGCTAAGTGAGAGGATACAGAAGAAAATCATAGTGGTGCTAGTTTATTTAATATACATACATATATATATATCGATATATAAAACAAAGAAGAAGAAGAACAAAAATAAATATAAAAATAATAATAATAATAAGAAGAGAGTAAGATAAACAAAATAAAAGAAGATAAATTGTACAAGTAGAAAGTTAAAGGAAAGGGAAGGAAAATCGAGGCGCGGTGTCGTGCTGGATACCGCGCGCCAAAAGCTTCCGAGAGGGTGGAGGAAACGGAAGAAGAAGTGGAGGTGACGATAGTCCTTCCGAAAGAAAAAGAAGAAAAAGCAGAAGAAGAAAAAGAAGAAAAAGAAGAAGGAGGAGGAGGAGGAGGCGGCGGCGGGGAGGGAGGAGGTGGGGCGGGCGGCGGAGGAGGAGGAGGAGGAGAAAAAAAAAACGTCGATCGGTGGTGGTGGTGGTGGTGGTGGTGTAAAAAAAAAGTAATTGGTCGTCGTCCTCGAGATCGTCGAGAGGACGTCGAAGGTTTATCACGGCGGATGTTAGGGCCGACCGATCAAGGGCACCACCGACGACGACGACGAGGGGGGGCGCCGATCACGGCCACGTGTGAAAATAGAAAAAAGTGTTGGTCTTGGTGGTCTTGGTCCTGGAGAAGGAGGAGGAGTTGCACTAGCAGTTACTACTGCCAAAGGGAATTGTTGTTAACCGGTCAGGATTGTTGTTATCACCGTTGTCACCACGGCGTTCAACATGTTCGAGATGTGGAGCGCGGTGAGTTCCAAATTGGAACACTCCGCGACCTCCTCGGGTTCCCCGTTACCGTTGACGTCCCACGCCCCACAGACACCGCATACCTCGTCCGGGAGTATCAAAGGTAAACACAATACATTCAATAAATATACACGCACTCGTTTTTATATTATATATATATTTTATATAATATAATATAATATATATAGAATATATATATATTATATTATAAATATAATATTATAAAT
>NW_014569826.1:124272-125861 GCF_001313835.1 Polistes canadensis
TTTTTTTTTTTTTTTTTTTTTTTTTTTTTTTTTTTTTTTTTTTTTTTTTCATTAATTTTATTTCATTTTATTTCGTTTCATAAACGCGTCCTATTTTGATTTCTTCTCTTTTTTCTCTCTCTTTATATTACATCGGACCTTTTTCTGCCCATTTTCTTTCTTTCTATCTTTTTTTTTTTCTTTTACACGCGAGACACGCGACCTAAAATACAATGAACGATGATGAGAGAAAATATATATGTGTGTATATATATATATATATATACCTTTAGCGGCAAATGGCAAACAAAGTTTTGCGCGTATTTCTTTGAGAAGAAGAACGATTACGTGACTACCTTGTTCCCACGATTGTTCTTCCCTCAGTTGTCTTAAAACGGCGGCTGCATAAGAGAGTAGTAACCAACAATAATAATAACAACAACAACAATAACAACCTGTCTCTATATATCCTTCTTTAAGGTTTATTATTATATTTATATTACACATAATAGTAATAAGTACGTAAATCTTAAAAAATTGTCTTAAAAATATCATCGTTCAAATTATCTTTGTAATGTGTTCATTGACATTGTTTTAACGTTAATCCAAACAAACACACTCACTTAATATTAGATTTGTTTTTTTTTTAATTATTACTACGAGACAAATCACGAAAATTAATAGTTGAGATTGTCAACCGTGAATAGGGATGAAGGGGAGGGGGATTTAATTGAAAGTGTAACTTGCAGTAATAAGAAAAAAAAAAAAAGGAAAACGCAAGGTTTTATTATTGTCTTCTCTTTTCTCTTGTTTCTTATTTTTTTTTCTTCACGACGAGTCAACGTCTCGCGAATACGAATATATATACACCTCTCCCCACTCCCCCCCGTTGCACTTCCACCCACTCACGCCCCCGATCCCCGTCTCTCTTACGTATGGAAAATAAATACTTATAAGAATACGAATAACGCCGATCGAAACGCGTGGCGCGCACTGAGTAAATTATGCAAAGCGAAAGTACACCTTTATACGTAAGAAATACTGGTTGCGCAAAACGTCGTAAGAAGAATACTACAACAACAACATATAGAATCGTCGGGACGATTCTTAAAACACCGTTCGTCCAATTTAACTCTCTCGTAATTTCGTCGTCGCGTCCTGTCCTGCCTTTGTAAAAAGGAAAAAAAAAAACAGAAAACAAAAATAAGGAAACGAATACTATCTCCTTTTTTCTAATGCCCAGTTTTCAAAAACAATTAAATTAAATTTCTAAACTAAAAAAAAAAAGGCAAAGGATCGAATTCGCGAACGGGGGGGGGAAAAAAAATATGTTCGTTTAACTTAAATTTATAACTTAGAATAAATTTATATTTAACGTGTGTGTAGGACACACATTTCTTTCTTTCTCTTGTCATTTCGTGTCCAACTTTTTTTTCTTTTTTCTCTATCTTCTATCCTTTTTTTCCCCTCTTGTTCAAATTTATTATTCGTAAAAAAAAAAAACCGCCGATAAAATTCGCGTGTGAATCGGATTTTCTTTTCTGTTTATTAATTTCTTTTTTAGTTTGTTGCTTTATATATATATATATATAATATATATAAATATAATT
>NW_014569826.1:125991-132182 GCF_001313835.1 Polistes canadensis
TATATATATACGTGAGAGAGAGGTAATATCCTACGTTAAATCAAAAATCATTATTAACTTAATAATCAAACGTTTATTATGCTTATCCCTAGTTATTATGTTCGTTCGATTAATTTTCAAACTTAATTAAATAATTATTTACACCATAACATAGATATAATATATATATTATATTAATTATTATCCTACGATCATATTCCTGCTGTTCTTATACATCTACACACACACACACCTGCTCATTATTTTTCTAATATATTTCTATTATTTCGTCATCACAATTTTTTATCGATGAAAATATTTGAAAAAGAAAAAATATGAAGAAATTTTTACCCTTTCCCTTTTCCCCCCTCTATCCCATTTTCTCTCCTTCCACGATTCAATTAAATTGAATAATTATTTGGACTCGTTAGTATTAAAAGATGATAAAAACTTCTACCTACGATTAATTTTACGTAATCTATCGTATTTGTAAGATTTAAACGAAGTGTGTAAATATATTATGATACATCGTTGCGCAAGTAGTACGAGTCAATGTTCGAATGAACCTTTTAATTATCGATCGGTTCGATCTTTTACGAAAAAAAAAAAGAAAATTTGCCTTTAATATCGCACGATATTAAAGATAATTTATTTTCCGATATAATAATCGTAGGTGTATGGGAAACGTATTAGGTCTGATCGAGCGAATAAAAAGGTCATTTTATATTCGACCGAAATGGAATAAAACGCATCTGCTACCCTGAGAACAACCCCATACCAATCCCCATCCCACCCCACCCACACCCTCATCCTAAAATTATTCGTAGTAGTTAAACGTTTCGGTAACACGACGTATCGACAGCTCCTGCTTGAATATTTATTTAATTTTTTATGTTTTTTATTATATATATATACACGTGTGTGTATATGTATGTATGTATGTATGTGTTGTATTAACGTGGTATACTATGAATAACTTATCTATAAATTAAAAAGTTGCTTTTAATATCACGATTTTTTTTTTACGTAGCAATAACTTTTTGTATTTTACTTTATAAACAAATATAACGATATATTATATTATAATATAATAATACACACAGTGTTTTTTATATATACACACGATCTATGATAACGGGGGAAAATAATTAAAGTTTAATTCGAATTTTATTTAAACAATTTGACGTTTTAAAAGAAAAAAAAAAAACAAATACAACGAGAAGTATTATTTCTATTCAACGACATGCAACTTTGATAAATTTGCGATAACGTTTAATTTATTTTAAGCGGGCATGTTGCATCTTTGCCTTTGGTGGTTTGGAGGAGGGGGAAAGGGGGTTGGGGGTGTACCTGCATCGTTTTTAACTGCATTTAGGATACATTGATTATACTATCGAACGAGAAACAAAAAATATATATCAAGTTGTTCGTATATACTTTAACATATTTCTTTTTTACTTTTTATTTAATGGTTCGAATAATAATAATAATAATAATAATAATAATAATAATAATAATAGAACGATTGTTAAAAATTAATGAACAATAAAAAAAAAGTATAATAGATCATCTATCTATCTATCTATCCATCAAAATTATGGTGTATAGAATATTTAAAACAAAACAACCATAACGCGTATCGAGATTTCGTAATGGGGGAAACATTCGAACCGGTTCTTCCTCGATATTCGACGATTCCCCATCGCCATTTTACCTTCTCTCTTCTTATTTTATTTTCTGTTAAGTTGGTCCACAGCTTTCACTTGTGAACAAAATGTAGAAACTGAGAGTCAAAATGTTTTTAACACCTTAACGGGAATAATAGAAAGTTTCTTTTCAAATGGAATAAAATATTATCGAATTGAATAATATTATTGAATTTTTTTGTTTCTTTTTTCTTTTTTATACAATCTTTCTACATCTTCTTCTTCTTTTTATTATTATTATTATTATTATTTTACGTTTAAGTGTTATAATATTTTATCGTAATACTAAAAAAAATTTGTCATTGACACGAAAGGATTGCAAAGTTTGATTTTTTTTTTCTTCCACTTTACTCATTAAATTATATTTTTAATATCATCGAACAAATTATTGTTAACGAGATTACAAAAGTTTTAACGTGATTTAGTTCAAGAGTAATAATATAGATATGTAAAATGATACTTTTTACAAAAAAATAAAAAGGAAAAATAAATTATATGACAATTTTTATAATAATACTTTCATTAGTGTACAAGTTTCTTAACATATTTCTTCATATATATATATATATATATAAACCGATTTACATTATATTTTATTTATAACTTTTTCAATAGAAAACTAATACACAACAATTCGTATGAAATTTTGTTGCGATACGATATCGTTGAAAATCTGGGCAAACTAAAAGAAATCAATGAAACAATTTTTCGTTATACAAACCGTTTGACTTTTACGAACGCATACACATATATATATACGTGTGTCAATATTAATATAAAATAATATAATATTGGTTTTGCGTATAATATATTGAGATTATTCTTTTGATTCTCGTAACAAATAAAAATTATATTACAATAAAACCACAAACTTTAATTTATTATTAAATATATCTAATTTATTAATAACAATTAACGCGCACGAATAAAACAGTTGCATTAATAATAAACTATTCTATTCCTTCCAACAAAAAAAAAAACAAAAAAAAAACCCTTCAGGTAAAAGTATTCAGTACTCAATCGATATAATTTATTAAACGAGAGATGAGGGATGAGGGTGGAGGGGGTTGGGGTTAAGGTTGGTTCGTATTTTTTCAATGGACACACACGAGGGGTGGGTGGGAGGGGGGGTGGGTGAGAGGATGAGAGCAGAAAGTTTTTCGTAGGGGAACAAAAATTTTCATGGAACGGTATATCTCTCTCTCTCTCTCTCTCTCTCTCTCCCGCGTTTTTAAAGCCTCGAAAAAAAAGAGAGAGAGAAAAAAAAAAGGAAAAAAAATGGCGTCCAACCGACGACGGCTTCGTGTGCCTCTATCGATTCGTTGGCTGCTGCTAGCTAGCTAGCTAGCCCACGTTCTCTCTTACTCTCCTCTCTCGTTGAAAGCCTCTTTTCTCTCTCTCTCTCTCTCTCTCTCTCTCTCTCTCTCTCTCTCTTATGCACGAAATAGAAAAAAAGAAGCAAACAAAAAATCCCACCTACGACCCCCAATCTTTTTTTCTCTCTGTCTCTCTCTCTCTCTCTCTCTCTCTCTCTCTCTTCCTAATTCTCTTTTTTTATTAATTTTATTTCTAAAACTATATCAAAGGATTAGAAAAAAAAAGTATATTTCACACGATCGAACAAATCATCGAAAACACTGTTATGCGTGTATTTTTTTTTTGATGTTGAACCAAAAGCTGCTACCGTACGTTTATTGCGTTGAAATTTTAATTCACCACGGTAATGGATTTTATTTCTCTTTTTTTTTTTTGTAAAATTTACTTTCGCAAATATTCACTTTTAAACAATGCACGAATTAATCTTTCTCAGTTCAACCTAATAGATTATCTCGATTATTATTTCAAAATATATGACATATCAATTATTACAAAATATTTATTTGCAAACGTGTGTGTGTGTGTGTGTGTGTAAAATATATAATAAATAATTCGAAATAAAAGAAATAGAAAAAAGAAAAACAAAAAGAAGAAGGAAAACATCGAACATTCTCAGGTATTACAATCGCGAACAATTTGAAATCTTCTTTCACCTATGGAAGGTAAGAGAAAGGGAGAAAAAAAAAAGGGTTACAAATCCAACAGGAGACTGAAAGGAAAATGGAAAAAAAAGAAAAAAACGTGATAAAGAGAAAAAGATTAAGAATGCGAGAGAAAGAGAGAGAGAAAGAAGTAAAATGAAATGGAAAGACTAGGCCTAGAAAATGGAAGAACAAGAACAAGAATAAGAAAAAAAAAGAAAAAAAATGAACGGGGTAGTTCTGGAGGCATAGGGAAAAGTATGAAGGAAAAGGAAGAAAAGGGAAACTAGGGTGTGGGAGGGAAAGGGAATAGTAGCGTTCGCTAGCGAGGGAAAAGAGGAAAAGGGAAGTATGAGAGATGAAGGGGATTGGGGGGGGGTAGAGCAGAGCGGGGCAGGGGTAAAAGGGTGAGGAATGGAGAAGAGAAAAGAGGGGTTGTTCTGGAGGGGTGAGTCGTTTGGGGTGTGCTGTTACTGGCTCGACCATTACTACTACTACTACTACTACTACTACTATTATAAAACCTCTTCTGATGGTGGTGGTGGTGGTGGTGCTGCTGCTGGTGCTGCTACTGCAGCTGCAGTTGCAGGAGGTTGCAGAGGTGGAAGAAGAGAAGGAGGAGGTTGAGGAGGAAGAGGAGGAGGAGGAGGAGGAGGAACGGAAGCGTGGGTTCGCAGATCGATAACAGCGCGCGCCCGTGCAACCGAAGCCCATTTCGTGTCACCGTCATCTACTACGTCGTCGTTATAGTTGTCGTTATAGTTGTCGCCCATACTCGAATTACAGCTATGATTATCGTTAGGCTTAAACAAATGTTCTTGCAATTTTTTTTGTTAAATTAATATTGTCAAAGATATATTTTACAAAAATAAACATAATAATCATTATGATGCAATTTACAATATACAATTTGTAATAGAATTAAATGTACGAATTTTTGATTTATTCTAATATTACGATTAAGAATATATGGTTTGATTGCTTGGTTGGTTGATTTAGTCCACCCCCCCACCCCCATAGAAAATGCAGTGAGAAACAGCACGTGCGAATCATTATTTCGTATCGTTTATTGAAGTGCAGGACAATTCTATAAGGGCTTGCGGAACGAGTTTAAAGTTGGGGAACGTAGGAATTTTGGAATATAGAAAAATAAAGAAAAGGAACGAAGGGAACGTAGGAACGTGGGCCGAGCTTTTTTTTATTATGAACAATGACTATCGTTCCTTTTTCATTTTTCACTTCTTTTTTTTTTTTATTCTTTTCTTTTCTTTACCCTACCTGCATCTCTTCTTCTATTCTTCGCCATCATCCCCTGAAACTCCTCCCCCTCCACCTCCACCCCAATCCACCTTCTCCACCTTCTTCTCTTTCTTTCGTTTTTTTTTTCATTTTTTTTCCCTACGACAAATAATATCCGATGTCCTTCTTCATTTACATTTTTTATTTCCCCCCCCCCTTCCCTACCCCTACCCCTACTCCTTTCTCTCGACGCGTGTCATCTCGTTCCTTTTTTTTCCTCCTACCCCATATATATATTATAACTATATTAAATATATTATATTTTTTTTCGTACTCGCGCGTTTCTTTTTCCTTTTTTCATTTTTCTGATTCGTAAAGGTACTTGCTGTTTCTTTTTTTTTTTCTCTTTTTTTTTTTACGACGATATACCGTACATTACGTAATACGTTTTTTTTAAATACAAGTTTTTCTTACGTAGCAGTGAATTCCCCTAACCTAACCTACCCCCCCTCTCCTCCCACCCCCAACATCCACCGTAATAAATCAAATTAAACTTTCTTTTATATTTACTTTTGCGACTTACTACTACTACTACTACTACTACTACTACTACTACTACTACTATACTCGGACTTGATTTTATTTTCTACTCTCTTTTTTTTTTTGCGATATCTTCTTGCGTCACCCACGTAAAAGCGAAACTTTCCTCCTCCTTCTCCTCCTACCTACCTCCTCCTCTTCATCCTACCTTCTCTTCTTTAGCTCCGTCATCGTCGCAATTCGTGACAGGAAAATTAAACGTTCCCGTTTTTGTTTTTTTTTTTTGGTTGTTTTCCTCGGTGTGTTGTGTAGTTTTCTCTTTCTCTTTCTCTTACTCGACACTTAGAAGTTTGAAATGTAATCGATCGTTTTCATTCGCTTATAAAGTTAAAAATATAATCGAAATTCACCCAATAGGATGAAAGTTTTTTAAATCATCCCCCTTTCTTCACCCCATCCTCTTCTCTCTCTCTCTCTCTCTCTTCGATAATTAGAAAAAAAATAGCAAACATATATTATTTTACTCTATTATTATTATTCATATTAATTATTATTCTTATTACGTAATATTTAAAACTGGCAGAGTAGGGAGGGTGGGTGTGCGGTGTACGAGGGGTTGGTTTTAAGAAAGAAAAAAAAAATATATATTATATTATTTTTTTATTATTATTAGAATAAAATATATATTTTTATTATATTATATTAAATA
>NW_014569826.1:133519-135749 GCF_001313835.1 Polistes canadensis
ATATATATTTAAATTTGTTAAATTAATAATAAAAAAAATTCTCGCGTATCGTACGAAAATTTTCTTTTATTTCGATTTACAATTTTTTGTTTTTTTTCTTCTTTCTCTCTCTCTCTCTCTCTCTCTCTCTTTAATTTTAATCACTCAACACACTACGTTTGATTTAAAAGTTGAATGAGGATTTTCTATCTTTTTTTTCAACTATCATTCGTGTGATTGAATTTAATCGAGTATCGTATTTTATAAAGATTTATATATTATAGACAATTATTTTTAGGATCATAGATAAAAATTGGTATAGTATATACTTTTTTGAGACAATTGAATGGTTTCCATGTAAAATTTATATCGAATAAATTATTTTAGATTTACATTGAATTATTTTCGTGACGATTTTTAATAATAATATTATACTGAGTGTTTCTCATCCAAATGGTTTTTCCCGTGGAAAGATGAAATATTTTTATTAATTAAATTTACATACGTGACTTTTCTTTTTTCTATTTCCATTTCCATTTTTCTTTTTTTGTAATAAAAACTTCAACGATATATGATGTATAGAATATTTGGAAATATATTAAATTGGTCAATAAAGTCAACGCGTTATTTATTGTTAATTGACCTAGAAAAATAAAACATGATAAACTTATTGAAGCCAATGTTAAAAAATATTTCCAAAAATTTCTACGAACTTTTCAAGGTAACCCAACCCGATAAATAACTCGTGGATATTAATTAAATTGTTTAATCAAACAAAAATTCGCATAACGATTGGATGAAATCAATATTGTGCGTGTAAATAATTTATAATCGATTATAAATATTTGTGTGCACGCGCACATACAATGAAAACATATATATATATAGATATGTTTCAATACAAAAATATATATAGGGTGATATAAACAAGAATGAAATGATTCTAAAACGATAAAACCAAGTGGAAATATTGTGATACATATCAAATTTTGTCATGGTTTTGTTTGTTTCAACAAAAAATAGTATTGTACATATATACAATATATATATATATAAATTTTGAAACGATTTCCGATAGGGATACTGAATTCGATTGGGATGTAGGACAAGAATCGTAGCTCGGTTTGGCTCGTCTTCATCGTTGTTACCAATTTAGCTGTATCCATTTGAATATACCTACTACCTATATCTAACACAAACACTAACACTTACTATTCCTACTCCTACTACTACTACTACTATTACTGCTACTCGTGAGTTCTAACGCACTGTCATTAGGCTCATTAGCGGTGAGCTTGTAAATGATCAAAAACAAAGTACAAGAGAGAAAGAGAAAGAGAGAGTACGATACTCAACCACAGTTCTGACATTTCAACCATAATCCTTATACGCATTTTAAATACAATACAATTACCGATACGAATCTTAACACTATCTTATTTAAAAAAATAAAATAAAAAAATAAAATGCAAATAAAATTTGTGCACGCGTTAAAAGATTTACCAACAGAGATATTTCGTTTGATCTTTTAATCCTATGAACAAACATAAGAATTTGTTTTGTAATTAAACATATAGGAACAACAAATTCTTGTTCGTTTCGTTTTGAGCTTGTTACAAACACACGATGCTAGGTTGAAAAGTTATGAGCCGAGTAGGACGAAGATTGTGTCAAGGTTACGTCAGGATTTGTTTCAAGATATTGCATCAGGATTTTTTCCAACTAACATTAAACAAAAGTAAATAGAAATATTATATTTTATTTATTAATGAAATATATTATTGTATTAATTATGTATAAAAGAAGGAATTGAAATATGTTGAGCCTAGTAGAACTTGTATCGCAAAATTTCGAATTTTAAAAAACTTCAAACTTACTGAATTCAGTTTCACGTGTTATAACAAATGGAAAATAAAATAATACAAATTAAATGTAAGAAAAAATCATAACATTAAGGATTAAGTGACAATCGAAAAAAAGTATATTCATAAAAGTATAGTGGAATGAAAGTTAGTCGTTTTAATATTGACACACAGTTTAAAATCACGACACGTAACAACAACGCGTCGATGCACCTCGTGAAAGTGAAACTTCTCCTCGTTGTCGTTGTCGTTGTTGTTCAACAATGTTCTCTATCTTTCTTTTCTTTTTTTTTTCTTTTCATTTTTTATATTCTCTACCTGTATTTGTAATTATAAACGAATCCACAGTCAAGAAAAAATAATTTAATTCGTGTTAATAAAAAAGAGAG
>NW_014569826.1:136794-147029 GCF_001313835.1 Polistes canadensis
ATATCTTTTTTATTTTTCATTTTGTATATTCTCTACTTGTATTTGTAATTATAAACGAATCCACAGTCAAGAAAAGATACTTTAATTCGTGTTAACAAAAAAGAGAGAGTGTCGTCTCAGTCGTCAGTCGTCATCGTCATCGTCGTCAAATTCATCGTCATCGTCGTATGATAGTTCGCTTGAGAAAAAATTGCAACACACACAACACACGGGGCTTTGTTCTACGACGTATTAAGAATCGTCCGTCCGATCGTTTTGATCGCAACTCTCTTTTCTCCTCTCTCTCTCTCTCTCTCTCTCTTCCCCTCCCTCTCCCACCCCTTCTCTCTCTCTTTTTCTTTTCTTTATTATTACGAAAGAGAGACCAAGAACCTCGGAGGTAAGGTCGCTCGTGCGAACGCACGGTGAGAGAAAAGAAAAGAAAAAAAAAGAAAAAGAAGAAAAAAAAAAAAACATTTTCATGACAGAACTCGAAGAGAACACACACCACCACCACCACCACCACCACCACTGTCGACTCCGAGAAAAAGAGAGAGAGAGAGAGAGTGGTAAAGAGGTAAAAGGGGGAGGGGAGAGAGGAAGAAGGAGAGTGTGGGAAGGATGGAAAGAGGTAAAGGGAGAAGGGAGGAGGACTCGACCGTACTGTTATGCAACCGGAGACAAGGTGCGTGTATGGCATTTTTGAGCACCCGCTGTTTCTCTCTCTCTCTCCCTCTCTCTCTCTCTATCTCTCTCTTTCTCTCTCTCTCTTTACCTTTCTATTTTTCTCTTTTATACCTTCATTCGCTTTCCTCCGTCTATTTCCAGGACTTTTGTTCGCGCAATCCGTGATCTCGACGGTAGTAGGTAGGTAGGTTCTCTTTCTCTCTCTCTCTCTCTCTCTTTCTCTCTTTTTCTCTCTCTTTCTCTTCTCTCTCACTCTCACTCTTCTATAAAAGCATCGACGATAAATACACACTCGCGAGAAAGTTATTTAACACGCGACACGGTCTTTACATATATGTATATATATATATATATGTATATATTTTTTTTTTCTGTATTTCTTTTTTTTTTATTTTTTTCCAACCAATCGCCGAGGTAGGTCTCTATCAATCCGTCTATCTAATTTTTTTTTATTTCTCTTCTATTTTTTATATCTCTTTAGAAATTATTTTTTCTTATCAACTGTACGTAAACAATTATTCGCAAGGTTTCGTACTACACCTAGAAATATCCCTAAAAACCCTCCCGCCACCCACCCTTGTTTCTTTTTTGTTCACGTTGATTCTCGTTATTTTTATTGTTTTTTTTTCTTTCTTTTTTTTTCTACGTTAAGAAAGATAACGTATCATACGATAGAGATCGGTCGTACGTTTTGTCGTTCGAATAGAATTATTGGATTTGGTTCTTTTTTTTTTTAAATCATCATTATAAAGCAAAGCAATACTTATATCTTTTAAATAATTTAAGCGTTATAAATAATTGTTACAATTGTTTGTGAAATATTTGCGGTGTTAAATATTTTCAAGACAAACCTCTTGTTGTTGTGTGTGTGTGTGTCTGTATGTGACGTTAATAATTAATGAAAATTTATTTACAAATTAAAAATAAAAATAAAATTTCCAATTCAAAATTACGTCAGATAGATATTGGATTTTTTTTCGTCTCTCCGTCCCCCCCCCTCCTCCTCCTCTTCTCTTCTCTTCTCTTCTTTTATTTTCTATTCCGTTTTTATTCTCTCTTTTTTTTTCTCCTTCTCTCTCTCTGTCTCTCTCTTTCCCGTTTATTTTCTTTCCTTTTATTCAAATAAAACCGCACGAAATTGACCTGACCTTTAACAACGCATTGCAATATTTAAACGGCGATCAATATAAATGAATGATTGCAATATTTGTTATGGAACAATAATGAGAAGAAAATAATCGTGACTTTTGATTTTACGAATCTTTCACATAGCACACACATATAATTATTATTATTATTATTATTATTCGTTTTAATATTACTTTTTTGTTTTTCTTTTGTTTTTTTTAATTTAAAACACCTATTCGAAGTTTGCGTGTGTTCGTTCGTTCGTTCATTTTTTTTCTTTTTAACCACATTTGCCGATCCCTATTATTAAAAATCTATTTTTAGTTATCTATAAATTATTTTTATAACACCAAAAAAGAAAAATAAATTCAAATTCTTATTGCAAAGGTGTTGTTTTTTTTTTTATCTTCTTCTTTTTTTTTTTTTTTTTCACAAGTATATCTAAAAAAAAAAAAAAAAAAAGAAATCCTTAACGATGGAACAAAATTCCTGGCACAGATGATAGGTTTGTGTTGTGTTGTGTTGCAGCGTTTAGATAAATGATGATAAAATAAAGATTATTGCATAGAATGGTAATAGTTTTCTAGTATCTAAACATTCTAAACACTTTTCTACTAGTTGCAAAGACGATAGATAATACCAAGGAGGTAAAACCATTGGCAGATAAACTAACAACGTTATTTCTACGATCGTGCATGGCATTGCCGATTATCTTGCATTACGAATGCAAAGTCTGTTTCTATCTCTATGCATTTCTTCGTTTCTTCGCGACGTCCTAACTCTGTTACTATGTGTGCGTCTGACATTAAAAAAACAAAAAAAAAAATAAATAAATAAATAAATAAATATATATATTTCATTTAACAAACGTGCTGACATACACATGTTCCCTCCAAATTATTAAATACAAATAAAAACAATTATTGTTTCTAATTATTGCATTAATACTTTTTGTTTTCTTAATTAAATTAAAATATAAACAACGACGTTAAGCGTAATAAATAAAAATTGTTTAATAATACATGCACAATTGATTTTCTTGTAAACACGATTGATTAATTCTAAAATAAATTAAAATAGAGAAAAAAAAAAAAGAGAATAAAGTCAACGGTCTCGTCTAGTTGACAACAAATTATTACCAATAAAGTCAAACAACGCATAAACATATTTTATACTTATGTTAGATGAGTGACCACCACCACACGGTTATATGATATATAACCAATATTTTAAAGAACACTTTTCTGAACAACTCTTGACTTCGTAATAAAACATATTATAGAAAAATAAATCTGTCAAACTTAAATAAAAGACAACAATCTATTACTTAAATTACTCGCGCAACAAATCCCATAAAAAGAACAACAACAACAATAAGAACCGAATAATCTAATATAAAAAAAAAAAAGAAAAAACAAACAAATATATAGAAACTTAGAAGAATAAAATAATTTTAAAAACATTCACCTATAAATAACAAGAGATTTTTTCTTCTGATCGTGTTCTAATTTCATTTACTTATACCAAAGTTAGAAGAAAGAAAGAAAGAAAGAAAGAAAGAAGAAAAACTATAAAAAGATGGAAAGAAGAGAAGAAGGGGGAGGGAATGAGATGGGTGCAGGCATCTGAAGAAGAAAAAGAAGAAAATGAAGAAGAAGAAGAAGAAGAGGATCAAACAACCAGCACCACCACCAGCACCAGCACCAACAACACAGCAGCAACATATATAGTTGGTTGAAATATTGCGTAAGAACGTCGACGAGTTGGCTGGCTGGGTTGGTTGGTTGGTTGGTTGGTTGGTTGGTTGACTGGAAGTTTCCTCTTTTCCCCTTCAGAATGCAAGAGTCTCTATTCAAACTGACGATCATTAGTATCGCGAATACTATATCAAAGATTGAGAACCATACTGCCCCACTAAACGGAACCACACTAACTCAAATTCACAAACTCTATCCCCTAGACATACCCATACACACACACACAGAAACATATATATATATATATATGTATGTATGAACGAATGAAGAAACGAAGGATCGATTGATCATTTCGCATCTTCAACGTTACTCTTATCTCGCAATACGAGTTCTTAGATATGATTTGAACGTACCATTAGCACCGTTGACTGATCAAATAAACTTCAACGCCAAGTATCTATCTATCTATCTATTTATCTATCTATCTATATCTATATCTTCCTTTCTTTCTTTTTTTATTTCTATGTGTTTGGTACCAATACATATATATTATATTACTCCTACATATGTGCGTACGCAACAAATTTAAATACAACTAGACTGGGGGGGAAACTTGTTACAAGAGCCTACAAAAGCTGCCAATTTTATTTCCTACTATATATATGTAATACAACAAATCACTAAACTTGTAAATCGTTTATTTTTTTTATTATTATTCTCTTGAATCCCCCCTCCCCCTCGTCCCAATTAAGGAAACATTGTCCACGCGTTAAAAGAATTCGTACAATTCATTAAATATTAAAGATGAATCAAAACAACAGTTAATAAATTTATTCTGTTATTAATTGTCATAGTTAGAATGAATTGACTTTTCGTTTCTTTTTCCATGCTAAATTTATCTTACGAAATATTTATTTAATTAAATTAACCGCGAACACATTTTAATAAATAAACAATCATTTTTTAACACGTCATCCTCGAACAATAAGATTACATTTGAATAGATCAAAGTAAACAAAAGTAAATTTTCAATACCTCGGTTGATTGTTATTAGCCATGATCAAATATAGGGGATAGGGGGGACTGAGGCGAGTATTCCTGTCTAATTGAAATATTTGTCCAAATGATTTTGTCTATGCGAAATTTGAATAGATCGTAAACGTTCGAATAATAATCATTCGTATTTATTTCGTTCCATACTTTTTTTTTTTTTCTCATTCTTCGAAGACGCATAAGAAGAAGGAGGAGGAGGAGGTGGGTGGGGGAGGGTGGCGGGGGGTGGAGTATACTTTATCATTGGCAAAAGCAATGAACCGAATCGTAACAAAGCGCTCGGTTAACTTCCATCAAGTTAGAAGTTCCGTACGAGGGGATCGAAGAGGGTAGAAACATTACTAGTCGTAGACGTAGTCTTTGTAGAAGGATGGAGGGGGGAAGGGGGGTGGTGGTGGAAAAGGGGAGGGAGAGTAGGGTGGAGAAGGAAGAGGAGGAGTGGTAAAAAGAGAAAGAGAAATCGATCGGGACGATGTGTTTACTCGCTTGGTGTACCGCACCGTACCGCACCGTACCGCATCGCATAGCACCATACAAATATACCATACCATACCATACCATACCGTATCGTATCGTATCGTATCGTGTCTCAATACGATTTCAATCTCGTCGTTGAGATTTCATGTTCGAGTACGCGAATTTTATTTCACGTTTGTTTAACCCCCCCTCCCTATCTACTCTCCCCACCCTCCTTTTACGTGTATATACACACACGCTATATTTATTTTTTTTTTTTTTTCTTATTATTATTCTTCTTTTAACGAAGTAATTATTATAAATATGAAGAATAGTATTTTAGGAGAGATTTGTGAATGAGAAAAAAAAATTAGATAAGAGAATAGAATAATTATTATTTGTGCAATAGAGAGGAATTAAATATAGACGAAAGTATAGGAGAATTTATTTACAGAATTTGTTTTTCCCCAATGACCACCATCAATCCAATTCTTAATTATTTTATGTCGTTACCGTTATTTTTATTTTCATTCTTTTTGGATCACGATGAAGAAACAGAGAAACCTTTTTTATCATTCGTCTATTGTTATGAATCATTATTACTATGATGATCATAATGATGATGATGATGATGATGATGACGACGATTGGTTGAATTGATACGTGTGTGTGTGTGTTTGTATGTTTGCGGTGAACAAATTCGTAAACGAGTACTTTGAAGAGATAAAAAGTTTACGAGGGGAACCTTGTACGAAGATTTCTCGTTGATTGTTCAAGTTTTTCATTTTTTTTTTTCTATCTTCTATATCTCTATCCTTTTTTTTCCTTTTTTTCTTTTTTTATTATTATTATTCTATCCGTAAGACTAGCATTGTTACTGTTGAGCAACACGTCGAGTGTTCAGACCCTAGTGTCACGTATCGTAATCTGTCTGACGAGAGAGAGAGAGAGAGAGAGAGAGAGAGAGAGAGAGAGAGAGAGAGAGAGAGAGAGAGGTTCCCCTTTTACCGTGCTGAATGAAAATCGTTCGTGAAAGAAACAATTTGTTTTTTTTTTTTTTTTTTATTAACTTTCCTGTCCCATAAAAAGATCTAGTCAATAATAATAATAATAATAGTAGTAATAAACGTTTGTATTTTAAGATTTGTTATATACACAAATACGCGATAGTAATATAATGTAATTGAATATACTTAAACATATTTAACTTATTATATTATTTCTTATCTTTACATTCATAAATTAATCAACTCTCGACATTTTCATCGTCAAATTTTCTACCTAATGAACTCTCATAAGAATCCATCTATCCAACCAAACAACCAACCAACCAACCAACCATCCACTCGAACGACTTCGTTCGGAACGTCTCGAGCATGCCTTTACCTTAAAACTTTACATTTCGAATGGAACCCGAAACTTCCCTTCCCTTCCCTTCCCTTCTTTTCCCTTGCCTACTCCCCACCCCGCCTATTTGCCTGTTTGCCTGCATACCTACCCGTCCGTCATACTTTTGCATTTAAAAGTCCTACCTATCTCTTCTTCGTGTCTCGAATATCACAAGGTACAAAAATATATCTGAATATATTTCTCTACGTGTATATGGAAGAAAAAAAATAATAATAAAAAAAATGAAAGTTTTCTGAACCAATTTTATAGAAACGAATCCTTCCCAAATCGTTTTCGCCAAGTAGATAGATAAATAGATAAATATTAAGATAAATAACAAATTCGTGCATTTATTCTATTATAAATTGCATAATGAATTGTTTTTTTTTTTTGTTTTGTTCAATTTATCCTCTTTGAAAATATTAATTTAAATACACACGAACTTTTGATTCATCTTTAATAGATAAATAGATAGATAGATATTTATACAAACTGATCAAAAGTTTATTGGATCGTAGAGATCAAGTTATTAATATTTAATATTGAAATATATAAAACAAGAATATATACAATATTTTATGAAGAAAATAAAATCTCGACTCGTATAGCTTTGATCAATACAAAATTATAATATCAAAATACAAATATCCAAAACTCAATATAATATATCGAGAAAGAAAACCACGATCTCTTAAATCAAATATATTATACACATCGATTCCCCATAAGATTCATTAAAACTATTATAAAATCAGTTAATCGAATAAACAAATCGCGATAATGAGTATCAAGATTAATACTTTAAATCTATACTCTTAGTTAACGATCGAATCAAAACGTTTTTCTCCCTTTAACTCCTCCCTCTCTCTCTGACACACACACACATACAGAAAATTAAAAAAAAAAACGAACAGATACCTATAAACAAGACAATGGATAGTGATCTATGAAAGGTACATTCTTACGTAGTAGTATTCAAAGAAATCAAGAAAAATATAGAAAAATAAAATAATAAATATATATGTATGTGTAATATATATATACATGTATATGTATTATAAAGAATGAGAGAAAACGTTAGGATTGGGAACCACTGGTGCTGGCAGCCTTGGCTGAAGTTGTCGAACCCGCGACCCAGTTACACGCGCGGCTCAACACAACCAAAGCCTCTCACCCACACCTCTCGGAGGTGCATGCACTGTGCAGTGCGCGCCGATGCGCGCACTCCCCTTCCTCCTCCACCTCTCATCCCTCATCCCTCCTCCTCCTCCACCTCCTCCTCCTCTTTTTCTTCTTCTTCTTTACCTTCCTCTTCTTCCCCCTGCTGTACTCTATCTCACTTGCACCCTCCATCCCTCCCTTCTCTTTCCCTCATCCATGAGCTCCCACCGTCAACTCTTCCCTCTCAATCCTCCTCCTCCTCCTCCACCTCCTCTTCTCGTCCTCTTTCTCGCCAACACACGCACTATCACCGTATTCTTCTTCTCTCTCCTCTCCTCTCCTCTCTTTTTTTTTTTTACTCTTCTTTACAACTCTCTTCTTCTCTTTCTACTGACTTTCTACCAACTTTCATCCTCATCTTCTTCTTATTCTTATTCTTCTACTACTACTACTACTACTACTGTTCACCCGGTGTCTTTTCTCTTTCTCTCTCACTCGCTCTCTTTCTCTCTCTCTCTCTTTCTCTCGTTGCTAACCCGTATCGTAGATATTACGAACGATTACGTTCCACGGAGATTTTCCTGGATGATTTTTTTTCATTCTTCTTCTTTATTTCTTTTTTCTTTTCTTTCCTTTCTTTCCTTCCGTTACTTTCGATGGTCACCAGACGTTTTATCAAAAAAAAAAAAAAAAAAAAAAAAAATTAAAAAAGAGAATAGAGAAAAGAAAGGAGGCTAAAGGGGTGGTGGCTTTGACTCGTAGATAAAAATCTCTGGATCTCGTTCGCGTAAAAAAAAAAAAAGCTCCGTACTATTATCTCGTGGATCTCAGAAAATCTTCTCTCTCTCTCTCTTTCTTACATACCTTTTTTTACCTATCCCTTTTTATCTTATTAGTTATATATATATATATAAACGAGAGAGAGAGAGAAAGAATAAAAAAAAAAGAAATAAAAAATGCACGATCCGGCATCATTCCAAACGAAAAGTTTACTGCTGCTACTGCTGGCGCTCAATCGTATACGGGTTCCATTGATATATTCACGAAATTTACTGTTTCCTTCTGTATCTATATTTAGAGAGATAGATATTATAGATAGAAAGAGAATATGTGTGTGTGTGTGTGTGAGAGAGAGAGAGAGAGAGAATATGTGGTAACACGTTAAGTGGTGCACGCGATACGATCCTTCTCCTAGTGCACGGTGAGTGTTCGAAATAACGGGACGAGGTGCAACGTAGAAACCCCACCACCCCTCCTTCATCCTCCTCCTCCTCATCCTCCTCCTCCCCCTTACTCCTCCTATAACTCTTCTCTCTCCCCCCACCCCTACTCACCCTCTCTCCTCTTCGTATTTCTCCTCGTGTTTTCTCTCTTCTTTATCTTTCTCTTTCTCTCTTTCTACGTCGTGTTTACACTCGAACGAACGAACGAATCGCGGAACGAGTGGAAACTATGGGGAAACCGGGAGAAAAAAGAAGCGCGTGTACTCGATTAACGGATAAATAAGCGGATGGGGAATGGAGTGCATAGGATGCAATGATGTCCAAGTAAACAACCCAACTGAACGTGAACACTAATATATATATATATGTATATGTATCAGAAAGAGATGAAATGAAGGGATAGTTTATTATTCTTTTGTTTCTTCTCATTCGAGTATTATATCTCATTATATTATCATTTTTATTTTGTATTATTCTAGATAATTATTGTGGATATAATAATATATTGTTGTTTTAAATTAAATTCAATTGTAAATAAATGATATATATATATATATATATAATTGGTAATTTTGTAGGATGGTTTTAATACGTTTCTTCCCCTTGTAAGAAAAAAGTAGGTGTGGAATGTATTCGGTCAGACTTCGACAAATAAAAATTATACTTATGTGTATGTATACATATATTAATGTTTTTTTTTTTTTTTTAATATATAAGAATATTCTTAATTAATAGAATAATTTATATTCTAAAATATATATATTAGTAAGTATATTAATAAATTCGTAAGAAAAAAATAGAATACATTCGTGTATGAGGAAGTAGGTGCGGAACGCATTTGGTCAGACATCAATAAATACAAATTATACGTATATATACACATTCATTTTGTTCTCTTTAACATAATATAATTATTCTGATTTAAACATATAATACACATTTCTAAAAATATATCAGTATTATATATTATTAAATGTATTAATAAATTCGTAAGAAAAAAAATAGAATACATTCATGTATGAGGAAGTAGGTGCGGAACGCATTTGGTCAGACTTCAACAAATAAAAAATTATCCGTTTATATATACATAATATAATTTTGTTCTCTTTAATATAATATAACTATTCTCGTGTTAAACAAATTTCTTAATATATATATATATTAATAAATTCGTAAGAAAAAAAATAGAATACATTCGTGTATGAGGAAGTAGGTGCGGAACGCATTTGGTCAGACTTCAACAAATAAAAAATTATCCGTTTATATATACATAATATAATTTTGTTCTCTTTAATATAATATAACTATTCTCGTGTTAAACAAATTTCTTACTATATATATATATATTAATAAATTCGTAAGAAAAAAAATAGAATACATTCATGTATGAGGAAGTAGGTGCGGAACGCATTTAGTCAGACTTCGACAAATAAAAATAATACATATATATATATACATAATA
>NW_014569826.1:147639-150075 GCF_001313835.1 Polistes canadensis
AATAGAATTAAATTGTTATACAATAAAGTAGGTACGGAAAGTATTCAGTCAGACTTCGACAAATAAAAATCATACATATATATATACATAACACAATTTTCTTCAATTCAACGTAATATAACAATTCTCATTTTAAACGAATTGCCTTTAAAAAGAAATACATAATATACATTAATAAATTCGTAGAAACAAAAAGAGAAAAAGAAAGAAAAAAAAGAAAAAAAGAACAAAGTAGAATTAGATTGTTATACGTAGAAGTAGATATGGAACGCGTTGGTCTGACTACTAAACTCGTCCTCGCTGCTGCTAATTCCTACGATACGAGCTGGAATCGGTCTATTTCGAGAGAATCAATAAAAGCCGTGCTGCTCGGCACAGCGCACTGCTTTACTTTGCTTTGCTTTACTTTACTTTCCTTTGCTTTGCTTCGTTTCGTTTCGCTTTGCTTTGCTTTGCTTTGCTTTGCTTTGCTTTCACCCGCGAATAAAGTCAAACTTTTACTGGAACGTCGCAACAACAGAAACGACTATGACGACTATGACGACTACGACAACAACAACGTGACGACAACTTCCTTCTTCTATCAATTCTCCGAGAGTAGAGAGTCAATGCCTGCCGTGTATTATCTCACACCGAGAACTGAACATTACGCGTTACTCAATATTATTATTAATACTAAAGAGAGAGTGAGAGAGAGTGAGAGAGAGAGAGAGAGAGAGAGATAGATGAGAATGTAGAGCACTCGTAGTGACGTAATTCCGATTTGAAGAATACGGGATGGATGGATGGATGGATGGATGGATGGATGGATTTATCGATCGAAAAAAACAAGGGGGTTATACCCCCCCCACACGCCCCCCTCTGTCCGTTTCCTCGTTATAACAAGTATCTTCCTGGATCTTTTATTTTTTTTTTTTTTTTTTTCATACAAATCGATAAACGTATTAAATTTGCGATTACAAATAATAATTTAATTTGAAAATGTTATCCTCGTGTATATGATGAGTTATTTATTTTGGAAATAACGTAAATCCAATCTTAACCATTAAAAAACATATTATTTCTTAAATAATGTTAATTATGCTAATAAAATAGTAAACTATATTTTTTCATAATTGAATTCAATTGAAATTCTTCGATATCTCGATACGAAGATAAATGAATTTTACAGAATTTTCAAAAAAAAAAAAAAAACAAATAGACGACTTAATATATTATAATATATAACAAATTCAATCTTAACAATTTATATTCTTATCAGAATTTTCTCATCGTGTAAAATAACGATATAGATCTTTTAATTCTAACATATGACACACACATATTTAGGATTAAAACAAATCGTATATTGAATTATTATGAATTGAAATTATGATTAAATAAATAAGTATACCCTTTTTTTTTTTAAGAATAATGTTGATAATATTTACAGAGAAATAATACACGGATAAATAAAAAAATAAAAAGAATCAAATAATTTGTCTATTCCATCCGATTTCTCTCATAAAAATGATGAGTATCATACAAGAGGACTCGTTAGACTGATTGATTAAATGGTGGTAACAACAATAACCAAAAAAAGAAAAAAAACACAATAGTAATAGCAATGGAATTGTTTAAAAGTATGATTCGCATATACGCGGGAAGATTAACGTACGGTTCTTGACCGTAACAAATTACATACACGATGCTAAATTGCAGCCGATCTGTCGTTACGTGAAAATGTTACAACACACACACAAACATACATACATACAAAGAAAACATTGGGCACCATAGTTGGTAAGATAATAAGAAAAGTAACTTTGAATGACCACTGTTACTGTTGTGTTGCTACTCTTCTAAAAAGAGACACCTCCTTTTCTTTCTTCATCTTTTTCTCACACATTCGCATATATACCTTTTTATTTTTTTCTTTTTCTTTTTTATTATGGAATAAAATATTAAACTGTATGTATTTGTATGTGTATGTGTATGTGTGTATATAAGAGAGGATAATAGTCGCGTGCTAAGCGTAGGTGGAATAGGTATGTGAACGTCAGAGAGTTAGATACGTGAGAAAACTCGTAGGCGAAATAAAACTTAAGAACAAACGCGACGAGCTCAATGTTATAATATTGCCACTCGCCTAATCTCTCTGACTATAATATAACATCATCGCTTGCAGCATAATATGATTAGTGGGATACTGAATATATATATTATATTATACTTGAGTTATTATTTTAATTATTAATATTATTATTACGTTTTTAATATACTCTCTTCGTTCTATTTTTTTTTATATTTATTTAATATACGATAATAATATCGTAAGATTTATTTATTGTATTTTTATTAATTTATTTTACTTTTTTCTTTTTTTTTTTCCTTCTTCCGAGGGGGATCGTCAGAATCAGTTGCCGACTCTCTGTGACGTCATTAGCTTGCAGTTAC
>NW_014569826.1:150925-156204 GCF_001313835.1 Polistes canadensis
ATTATTACGTTTTTAATATACTCTCTTCGTTCTATTTTTTTTTATATTTATTTAATATACGATAATAATATCGTAAGATTTATTTATTGTATTTTGAATAATTTATTTTACTTTTTTCTTTTTTTTTTTTTTAATATATATATATAATTGTAGGAACGATTAAGAATAAATTATGCAATTAATATAATTTTAATCTGAATCTATGATCACGTGATTTTAATTCTTAAAATTTATTATATATCATATTGAACGATCATAAAAAAAAAGAAAAATAAATACTCGAGAATATAAATGGAAAGAAGTCACGTAATTAAATACGTAGAAAGAGAAGAATAAAAAGGGAAGTGAAGAGAGAGAGAAGGTGGAAGAATTCAAAGTATTTTTCATGGTGTTCGTGACACTTCTTACAGGCGCCATAAGAAAATTCCAAATATATTAAATATATATATATGGATAACAATGAATACATTAGAAGAAAATAAATAATGCAATTTAAGTGTTAAAAAACGAAAAGAAAAAGAAAAAAAAAAGTGTCAAACTAAAGAGAAAAAAAAAAGGTTGGAGAAACTTAGGAAAAAAGTATTTCTACGTGGTGACTCAAAGAAAATGAAAGAGAGAGAGATTTCGAGAGTCGTTTATGGGATCAACTTTTCAAGAGACATCGTAACCATAAACGTATGCTATACGGCGTGCCGGTTGAACGATGATTTCAAAGGGGCCACTGGAGTTTACGTTATTGCGTACGAAAACGTGAGTTGAATAAAAAATTCATTCAAGGGACTAGTCATTCGTAATTTATTTTATTTTTCGTATTTTCGTAATTTTACTAAACTCCTCGTCATACCCATAATTTGATGAACAAATGATTTTGAACAAATGCAAATAAATAAAGAAATAATTGTGATGGGTGGTTCACAAAAAAAAATATATTTCTTTACGTTACCTAATATTTTATATATTTATAATAATAATAATTTCAACTATCATTCTCGTATATTTCTATATATATATTTTTTATATAAAAATAATATAATAAATTAATAATAATATATTATATATATTTTGTTTAAAATCAGTTTAAAAAAAAAATAGGAAAACTAACTCACTGAACAATTCACAACGATATTATATAAACGTTGAATAATATAAATATTGAGAAAAGTAAAATATAGAAAATATATAATATACATTTACAAATCAATACACGAACTTTCTTGGTAAGCCAATACTTTTGCATAGAAACACAGATACACACTTATATATATATGTAGAGAGAGAATATAGTAAGGTATAGTTCATCGAACGTTCTAAATAAACGTTGGTAAGCTTTAGCACACCGTGGCAGCCTTACAGATGTGCATTTCTATCTTGGTATTAAAGAATGACCAAGCAGGATTTCGCAACATCGATAGGATGTCACAGATACGTGTTTTCTCGATCGATTTGTAACGTTCCTTCGTTCGTTCGTACGTTCGTTACGTTCGTTTTTCGAAGAAACAACGAGCACGTTACGAAAATAGAAACATCAGGAAGTGAATTAAAACGGACATAACGTTAGACAAGGTACTCGGGCAACACACACACACAGACACACACTCACGCATAAATAAATACATAGATACAGATCGGGTTTTCTTTTATTTTCTTTTTATTTTGATTTTTATTTTTGCAATCTTCTTATCGATCATAATCGATCGTATTCGAGTTATGTCAAATTAGTTAACGATATTGTAATATTAATTGTAACATTTTAACTTATAAAAACAAATCTACGATTCGTATTTTGAATAAAATCGTGTTTTTCTACATTGTATGTGGTTGTAAGTTTGGTGGATATGAAATTTTAGTTGCTCGAAAAATGGGGAAATCAAAGTAATCGAAAATATTATAATATATTTATATATATATAAATAAGAAATAGAATTTATTTCCATAAATAAGTAAATTATTAACTCGTCATAACGTAAATCATTCATCGAGTTTACAAAAAAAAAAAAAAAAAAAAAAAAGAAGAAAAAAAAAACGTATGCAACGGTGTGCCCGGGGTGTTTATGTACATCGGCATGGCGTTTACCTTCAATCAGAAATTATTATTATTCTTCCTGCCTTTATGAAGCGAGAGTTATAAACGATAAAATAAAAAAAAAAAATAAATAAAAAAGGAAGAAGAAAAAATAAAAAGAGAGAGAGAGATGAAAGATTATCATCTTACTGGTTTTTACGGCATATCCGATTTGATTCTTAAGAAAAAGAAATAGAAAAAAAACAGAGAGAGAGAGAGAGGTAAAAAGAGAGAGATGAGAAAAACGAGATTAAAAAAAAAGGAAAAAAAAAAGAGGAATATAACGACGTTTATTGCTACGACCACTCGATATTTATACGCTCAATCGCATTAGCTTTACTCTAATTTTATATTTAAAGCCTCTCCACCATTCGGGGACACGGTACTTGAATTCGTTTCATTGATCGAATCTTTTATCTTCCTTTCTCTTTTCCCTTTCTTCTTTCTCTTTCACTCTTTGGGATTAAAGTTCGTTTCGTGCGATAGGAAAATCAGATTACGGATTATAAGATGAGACACGGTGGTGTGGTGTGGTTGCTTGACGAATTTAAATACACCACTACTAACGGGATTATTATTAACATATAAGAATACAATTATAATATACCAATTGTTCTTATATATTTTATCTATATTCCAATATGAAAATTTTGTTAATTTTATTTTTCTAATTGTTATAATATTAAAGAACAAAATATATATATCATTGTGTACATAATTAAAATTGAATGATATCAATATATATATATATATAGTTTCGATTAATATATAAAATATAATTTTGAAATACGTTTATTACATTTTTGCAAGATATTTTATATTACAAATAGATATTAATTTACAATAGTAATATCAGTATCGGAATATTACTGTATAATTCAATGTAACACATAGAACGTTAAATCTGTTAACGTTTAATGATCATTCTTTTATTTAAATCCAATTAGAATCCAATCATACGTAATATGATGTACAATGTGTACTTTATAAAAGTATTATTATTGAATAATTTTTATATACCCATTTTTTCTTTTTTTTTTTTTACGTATACACGTTATAAAAATGAGAAATATATGGAGAAGATAGAGATGCATGTGTGAGAGTGACGATCTCATCGAATGCGGGCATGCTTTCTAAATTTCACCACATACGATTTACCATTACATACTATTACTCGATTAGGTTTGTTCAGCACCCTGCAAAAGCAACAGCAACAGCAGCAGCAGTTGTTGTTTTATTTCTTCAAGGATAGTCGATCATGTACGCATGTCCAAAGAGAGAGAAAGAGAAAGAGAGAGAAAGGAAGACAGAAAGTATTTCGTCAACCCTCTCGACGATACTTTTCAATGATTCGAATGAATACTTTTTAATATTACATACACATACTAATCAGAGTTAATAGATCCAAAATTATATACTCTTTAAAGTACTTACGAAACGTGCTCGAGAAAATCTATACTTCGCACCATTGTTGACCAACTTGGGTTTCTATGCATATTACAAAAATCTTTCGTAATGATTTTACAATCATTACACATATTTGAATTATAATATTTTCTGTAAGTAGTATGCAGAAAAAAAAAAAAAATAACAGAAATATATATCAAATAAAAATAGAATTATTATATTGAAATTTTAATCCACGTTTAACACTTTACGAATTTACGTGTCGTCTTATTTTCAAAATCGTTGGGGGGTTTAAAGAACCTCTCTGTGTACGTGTGTGTGTGTATGAGAGAAAGGGTTGCAATAGGAAGATAAAACGTTTTCGAAGGTGATTCGTTTCGTTTGCGGAAATTTCCAACTCGATCTAAAACACGTCGTGTTTTTATCAGATTTATCGAAACACGTTGAAGGTTTGACACGGTAATGTTGCTGCTGTCAAAACAAAATTTAGTACTGTTTAAATATTAAATCGAATTCCATTTAACGTATAATAGATTAATTCAATTATTATTATTATTATTATTCGACTTGGTTAAGAAGAAAATGATCTCGTTGTGGTGGTTATATTACAATCGTATGAAAATGACATAACTTATATTGCATACGGATCTTTGTTATTTCATTACGATCGAGTTATATCGACTATACCAAAGACGATGACGATGACGATAACGATGACGATGATGATAATGGTGATAACAATAATATGCGTCAGGATTACTGCGATTTTAATGAGTAATTTGAACGCGACCGTTAAACTACGTTTTACTACGGGGTACACCGGTCATCCGTGACCGGTACCAATGACTATATCTAACAATAATGTGGTAGTATGCCGTTAACACATCGATATGGACAACACAACTTCGAACGACGATGACCGATAATTCAATGAAGGTTCTTTTCCAATAAAACCATGTAAGAGGAGAACGAAATTGCCATTACGTGTTCTTAACTGCACCTGTCGTCGTTCAGCTATACAACTACTACAGAAACCACCATTACCATTACCACCGTAGCTGCTACTACTACCACTACCACCACCATCGTAATTCTCGTTGTCGTTGTCATCGCGTATGGCACGGTTAAACATAAACAATGCTCTTATATGCGTCATAATATCGTTTCGACGATTATATATATACGCGGATTTCTGTTGGAACGTCGACCAATAGAAGAGAAATATATAACTACCTAACTATCACACAACTTTCAAACTGGTTTTTCTTTATTCTCAAGCGATCGTCAGAAACGGTGCAACACATAGTGTACTACACCATTATATTTTCATTTCTTTTTTTATCTTGTTTTAAATTCATGTTCAATATAATTCCAGAATTAATCTATAAACTGTTATTACAAAGTATAAATAAAACGTTGACAAAAAAAAGATCGATATCGTAACGATAACATAAAACATAAATAAAGAAAAAGAAACGAAGTATAAACCTGTAACAGGAAAAAAAAAGAAAATTACTACAAAGTTGCATATATAGCATTAGAAGAAATATATATAAAAAAAAAAAAAGCGATCTTAAAATATAGATAACGTTGCATATAATATAATAGTGCCGTTAAACGTTGTTCTTTGAATAAACCTCGTCGTCGAATGATCGAAGAAAAGAGAGAAGTGTTAGGTAAAAAAAAAAAAAAAAAAAAAAAAAAAAAAAAAAAGGTAAAGATAAGGATAAAGGCTTGACGAGGGAGGGTGAAGAGGGGTGAAGGGAGGGGGAGGAAGGGGAGAAGACGATAATAGGTCTCGTCGAGTCCG
>NW_014569826.1:156220-171249 GCF_001313835.1 Polistes canadensis
ATATAATATAATAGTGCCGTTAAACGTTGTTCTTGGAAGTTAGCAAGACGCGCGTGAATCGCGGATTCGTGAACGAGTAGAAAAAAAAAAAAAAAAAAAAAAACAGAAAAAGAAAAAAAGAAAGGATAAAGATAAGGATAAAGGCTTGACGAGGGAGGGTGAAGAGGGGTGAAGGGAGGGGGAGGAAGGGGAGAAGACGATAATAGGTCTCGTCGAGTCCGTGGTGCACGAAGCAACGCGCACGGCGCGAGTGGCGCGAATGGCGAACGTGCGATGTGGGTCAACCGCGAGTCGACCACGAGAGTCCCCGAGGATTGGCGAAAATCGGCGATGATTGCCGAACGGCGGCGGCAATCACGTTGCGCGCATCTGGGTCAGCGGCGTCCTCGCGCATGCGTAGTAAACTCCCTCGGTCGTTCACCGTCCGACCAAGTTACTAACCTTCCGGCACCAGCTTGCCGCTATTTTTCTCTCTTTCTATCTATCTATATATCTATATATCTATCTCTCTCTCTCTTTCTAGCATGATCCCTCCTCGTATTGACCGCCGGAAAAACGTTGACTTTTCGCACGCGAGAGACCACACTCCAAAGAGGGTAGCCAAAGGGAAGGGAAGGGAAGGGAAGGGGTGGAGAAAAGTTGTAGAATAAGGGTAGTTGTAGGATAGGTAGTAGTCTTCTTTTCTATCGACTTAGTTTCACTCTTTATTCAGAATAGTTAAACAAATAAATGAAAGAATTTTCTATTTCGTCACGCCGGGGAGTCCCCGAACAACAACAACAACAACAAAAACAACCCTCTCCTACTTTTCCTCCTCCTCCTACTCCTTTTACTCTTCTCAAGAGATGTGTCTCTTATTCTTATTCTTATTCGTCTTTTATTTATTATTTCCAACAATGTGACA
This sequence comes from Polistes canadensis, assembly GCF_001313835.1. Taxonomy (NCBI): domain Eukaryota; kingdom Metazoa; phylum Arthropoda; class Insecta; order Hymenoptera; family Vespidae; genus Polistes; species Polistes canadensis. The sequence goes on from NW_014569826.1 coordinate 157,125, forward strand.
AAGGTATGCATTATATATGGAAAAAGATTTCTCTTTTTGGATAGAGAGAAAAAAAGAATAGAAAAGAAAAGAAAGAAAAAAATAAAATAAAATCCGTGAAAATGGTTTGTGTTGTGTTATACAGATCCTGTCTTGTATACACACGTTTTGCTTGTCCTTCTTGGCGGGAGATTTCAAAGCTATTCATGTCGCATTTGGCCCAATTTGACAAAATCCTTTCGAATACCTAACGATCTTGGCATCGATCGTTCGTTCGTTCGATCTGTTCAACTACTAACAACTAACACCTAACGTAAGATGTGAAGACGAATAGTAGATAGATAGATAGATAGATAGATAGGTAGATGTGTGTGTATGTGTTTGGTAGTAACATAGGCTTTAACCCCCTTCGTAACTCGATGTCGATGTCGTAAGTATTAGCACATTAAGAGGGTTTCTCTTAAGGAAACTGTAACGGTCATTCTTGTGTCTGTTGTTGCTGTTACTGTTGCTGCTGCTGTTACTGTTGCTGTGTTTGCCACGCTCGAACGAAACTCATTCGCAGTTGCGCACTAATACTACTACGAACAAACTATTTTCCACTCTTTACTTTACCTATATATGTACAATAGGTATATACATGGAACTCTTAAAAGGACGGGGGGGGGGGTAAGGTGGGGTGGTGTGGGAGGAAGGGAGTTGGGAAGGCGTTTGCATCTTTACCAGCACAAAGTATCCTCCACCTCCACCTCCACCACCTCCTCCACCTCTTCCTCCCCCTATCTCTCAACGAAGAGTCTTCTTCTCTGTGTTACGTAAGCTCCACTCTTCTCGCAACGATAGATCCCCGTTGCTGCTTCTTCTTCTCTCTCATCCTCCGGGATAAAAGCTCTCCCTTCCCACCCACCCCGTTAACTCCCCTCCTAACCCCTCAGCTCCACACCTACCACCCTGACGCAACACCCTAACTCCTCGACGGTTCTTCTTTTTCTTTTTCTTTTTCTTTTTCTTTTTTCTTCATCCTCTCTTTCATACGACAGACAAAACGAGAGTGAGAGAGAGAAAGAGAGAGAGATGACCGGACGAGAACTCTCTGGTCCGCATCGGACGCGCAAAAGCATGGAACAACGGGTAACAACGATTTCCATTCTATATCCTATTTCCTATCTCTTTTCATCATCCATCATCAATCTTTATACAACGATGATCCCCTTTTATTTTTTTCTCTCTCTTCCCCCCTTTTCGATCTTCCTTATATACTTTTACTTTGATCTATATCTTTTTATTATTGTATATTTTTTTTTAGTAAACATATTCGTGAATCGTTAGTAGCATCCTACACCTTTTGTTCACCTGTGCTTACTCACATTCTTATTCTCGCGTGCAAAATTAAATGAAAAGAATAAATAAATATATATATACACATATACACACACACACATATTAATAATTATAATATATAATATATATAAAATTTAATATATATATATATATTATTTTGTTTCACGCGTTATCTTATAACGAGAAAAAAGGAAAAAGGGAAAAGGAAGAAGGAAAAGAAAAAGGAACGAAAAAAAAGAAAAAAAGGGTTCCTTTGGAATCTATTATTCACTCGCCCCATATTTCTTCCCCATTACGCAACTCACGGCTATAAATAACACGCTCGGCGCGGCTTCGATCGTTAGGGGTGCGTCGACGTCGACGTCGACGTCGTTGTCGTTGTCGTCGTCGTCTACGTCTACATCGTCATCTTTTCATAATTTCAATCGCATAACATCGCTGAGAAATTCTCGCCAACTATTCTTTTTATTTTTTTAACCTAAACTCTCAACAATTATATTTTGTACAACGAATTACGAACATACAATTTCTGTTGGTTTTATTTGTTTATTAATACTTCGTTCATGTTAATCTCAATTAACATTAACGAGATTTTCTTATACATTAATTACAATTAAATTGATGTTTTCATTCACGTTCGATATAATTTTTATCTTAGTGTTCCAGTGACCTAATTACCATGAATCAATCTTTCATTTCTTCATTACTTATTCGTTAATTTCTTAATTCGTTGTTGTTTTTTTCTTTTCATTTTCTTTAACTTTTCTTTTCTTATTTGTTATTTTTGTTGTTGCTATTTTGATTTCTTTCCTGGATCGCGATCGAAAAAATCGTTCGATAGGAGTATCCCCATCACCATCATCATCATCATCATCCTTTCAACGATCGCACAATTCGTATCGGTGTGTGTCTGACCTACATTCTCGCATATATCCAAGAATCTCGGTCCAAGAAAACGTAACTCCTCGCAGGAAAAGAAGGAAAAAAAAAAAGAAAAAGAAAAGTTGGATTACGTAAACGTTCGAAAACGAACGAAGAAAAGTTGAGAGAAACCGGAAAAAAACGGAGTCGCGCGGTAATTTTAAAAAGAAAATTAAATAAAACGGGAACACACATTGATTTTTATTCTTTCTATTTTTTTCCCGAAGTTAAAGGTGGTGGGTGGGGGGGAGGAACAAAAAAAAAGATAAAGAAAAAAAGAGCTCTCCGTATTCGGGGAAAAAATTTTCTATATTTGAGAATAGTTATATATTAATTAATTAATTAATTAATTAATTAATTATTAACCCTTCTTTGCATGATGATGGAAATTTCAATCATAATATTTAGTCAACAAAAAAGGGTACTCAAAACCCTTGTACCGTATATTTGTTGTTGCTGGCAACTTTTTAAGCGACTATTGCGTACAACAAAACGCAGTTGTCAAAAAATAGCAGTAGGATTTTTATTAAATATTTTTCCTTTAATCTAGAGCATTAATTACATCACCCTGATTTATTTTAAAAGAAAAGAAAAAATCATGGAAAGAAGGGTTAAACGATACGTTAAATAATTGACTAGAATATAATTTGATTGGTAAACGAAATATACGCGTTCCCAATTCTCGAGTTAAAATCAAGGCCAATGTCTCTTCGAACTGACGTAGAATTGAAATCAAGCAAGCAAGTTTAGTTTAAAGTTAAATTGTTCTGGAAAGGGGGTGTGGTAAAGTTTGGTGGTGATGGTGTATGGTAGATGCAACCCCTTCTTAACGACGACGAGGACAACCCCTTTCTGCCGATTAAAGCTGTCATTTCGATCGCAAAAAAAAAAAACTTGGAAAAGTATATGAAGAAACTTTTCGAACAAATGATTAGGATGATATCCAGAGACTACTACTACTATTACTATTACTACTACTAGGTTGAAACTCAGAAAACATCGATCTTGTAAATAGGTGAAATGTGTTTGCCGATATAATTACGAGAGTGGATTTAAATGAATTCGTGAAAGTTGCTCTCTGTTGTAATCTTGTCGCAAAGAAGATGCACGTACACATTTGAAAAACATAAATGATGTTGTATTCGAATACGCAACATTATTATCTCAAAATGTTTTATAAATATTATCAAATATATATATATCTTTTTTTTAAAGGAACAATAAAGAAAATTAAAAAAACGTACGAAAAACAACAAGCGTGTATAAAATAAAATAATATTATATTTATATATCCAATTTTTTGTGTGTATCTATAAACATAAAATATGATATTACATATTATATTATAATATTATAAACTCTTTCGAAAAAGTAACATAACATTTTTTATGTTAACACACAACGATGAGGAGGGTTAAGAAGTTTTGAGCTTACCACGAAGAAGGGGGTTGAAAATTGTTGAATTTAACACGAGGGTGAATTAAAAAGTTTCAAGTCTAACGATTATAAAGGATTAAACTGTATATACATAACGCATACATTGTAGACAATAAAATAAATCATCAAATATATATTTTCGATTTATCTTACCTTTTTATAATTATCTATGCAAATATATAAACGAAAAATATGTTACGAAAAACACACATGTGTTATACTACTTATAACACGCGTTAACATTACATTTGAAATATTACGTATAACATTGAATATTAATGAATATGCAATTAAAAACTTTTAGATCTCTTTTTATTATGATCTACAAAAAGGTAGAATAAATGTATTCGATAATTATTCTTAAAATATCTATTCTCTAATAGAGGAAATAATATATTACTTCATTTGGTGACGGTTTTCGTCTGACTGAATCGATCCTTTACCTACTTGAATATATATTCCTAACGAGGTATATATATATATACCACGTCAGAATTCTATAGTTAATTCACTTTGAAACGTATCAAACAAATCTAAAGATATTTAGTTATATTTCGCATACATTTATTTGATTTTAAATAAAATTATACATATTATATAAAATTACCTAATAAAATATTAGAGAAGGAAGAAGATCCTCAGGATATTCGATTAAAAAGAAAAGAAAAGTAAATGGGAAAGGGAGAGAGGAGTGGGGAGTGAGTGGGTGGTAGAAATTCAAAAGAAATCATCACATTTATATTCGGAATAGCTAAATGAGTTACATGCTGTTACTATACTCTACGTAATACCGCATTCCAATCTCCAAATGACCTTATCTTTCAGTGTTTCGTTTCTAAGCAACTAGAGAAAGGCTCGTTAGCTTAGATGCTTTCTTTTCTCTTCATCATTCCCTTTTTTTTTATCGTTCTATATGATATTTCTTTCTTTCAATTTATTTCATTTATCTGTCCCCATCTATCAGCAGTCCCCCCCACGCTGTTGTTGTTATCGCACTTGCAATGAATTTCGAAATGGGGAAAAAAACAAAAATGAAAAGAAAAGTAATGCACTTATATTAGGACTCTGATATTACCAACCTACGCAAACACATTGGCTGTGTGGTGTGGACAAAAAGATTGAAGAACATAAATCGTATATAATTATAATAATAATCTCGTTTCATTTTATCTTTTAGAAAATTAATCTGAAAATTCTTTAAATAAACGTTAAATTGATCGGAGGAAACTTATCGAATTTAAACTGCGAATCAAATAAAAATCATCCTTTTGCCACGAATTATTTTCGAAACGTTTATTATTCTATCATATATGTATCACACTGCAATCACACACATTTATATAATATTAATATTATTAAATAATTCCCAATATGATTTTACATCAGGTAATATTAAACATAGTACTTTATATATATATATATAGTTTTGGTAAATATTTTTTATRCTAAAAGTGAATAGATTTTAATGAAACTTATATTAAATTAATGTACACTCTTTTGTCTACGCGTAGAACACCATATCAAGATATAAATTTAACATGTAAAATTCAGAAAATGTCAGAGAATGCAATGCTGTAAGTTGTGGATCTTTGCAATTTCTTTGAAAAGTTTTGGTAAATATTTTTTATACTAAAAGTGAATAGACTTTAATGAAACTTATATTAAATTAAAGTACACTCTTTTGTCTACGCGTAGAATACTTTGTAGAGTTATAATTCGAAATACAAATGTTCAGAAAATGTCAGAGAATGCAATGCTGTAAATTGTGCATCTTTGCAATTTCTTTGAAAACTTTCGGCAAATATTTTGTATACTTAGAGAATACAGATCTTTATGATTTTTATATTAAATTAAAGTGCACACTTTTAGCTATACCATATATGTGTTTATTACTCTTACATATATATATATATATATATATATATATTATAATTAATACCCAAAAATACCTATCTATATATAAACATATATATACAATATTCCAAATTTATTTGAGCAAGAACTGAACTATGTTCCATGTTATTCATAACCGTTGTATATTAAAACTAACACACACACACACACAGACACACATGTAAATATGCGTTAGAGAGATTAGTTGACGTCTTCGTCGAGAATTGCAATCGCAACAAGAAGAAGGGCGGGGGAGGAGGGGGGCGCAGCGGGGGGGGGAGAGAGATGAAGTGGGGTGTACACATACATATCGTCGTGCGATTATTTATTTGTGAAACGTATTTATAGAGTATTACGCGGACGCAGGTTGGCAACCTCGTGCACGGGTTATGCAATAAATGAGAGAAGGAGCGAAAGGGACACGACGGTTACCGTGTTCTACCGGAGAGGAAGGCCGGAGAGGCAAAAAGAAAAAAAAACCACGAGAATGGCAAGGGAGGGAAGGGAAGGGGAGAGGAGAGAAGAGAAGAGAAGAGAAGAGAAGAGAAGAGAGAGGAGAGGAGAGGAGAGGAGAGTAGGAGGTTAACAGAGACGAGTGGGGTGTGACGGGGGAGTAAAAAAGGAGACAGAGGGGGGTAAAAAGAGAGACTGAGAGAGAATGAGAGAGAGAGAGAGAGAGAGAGAGAGTGAGAGAGTGAGAGAACACTCGTGAAACGACAACAAGCAAAGGAACGAAGGAACGAATGAAGAAACAATGACGAGGAAAGATTTGTCGAATGAGAAAGACTTGACATGTTAAAAAGAGAGGAGATAAAGTTGCGAGGGGGGGAAGAAAAGGGGGAGGAATGTTTCTCGAGGATTGGAAAAAAAGGGTTGGGAAGAAGAATAAGAAGAAGAAAAAGAAGATACACACACTTCGCTTGTGTTCGAGAGAAATAAAACTCTTTTCTCTCGGTGATTTTTTCCAACGTGGTTATTTAACTAACAATAAGAATATAGTCCTATCTCTCTCTCTCTCTCTCTCTCTCTCTCTCTCTCTCTCTCTCTCTCTTTTTCTCTCTTTGTAAATGAGAAGGAAAATATACATACGAGAAGAAATTAATTGATGTATGTATGTGGGTAAATAGAATAATAAAGAGAAAGGGATATGGGGGAAACGGGAAAAATAATAATAATAATAATAATAATAATAATAAGAATAAGAAGAAGAAAAAAGTAAATAAAACTTGGCGTAATCTATGCAAGGACAGTGTAACAAAGTTGCATCGAGAGAAAAACAAAAAGGGTGGGGTTTGACCATTCCAAAGAACGTGCGTGCGAGAGATCGGCAAGATTGAGTATTAAATGATAGAACCGGGAAGGAAGGGGGGAGGGTGGTAGGAGACAGAAAGAAAGAGAGAGACAGAGAGAATCTTCAATGCACCAAGACGATACGAAATAATGACGTCAGCGGGGAAAGCGTACGATGCGCTCGAATTTGTACTCGTAAAGTGTAAACGATCATTATGCGCTGTTCTCTCTTGCATCCATAGATGATGCACACGGATCTGTATGTGTGTGTGTGTATATATGTGCGTGCACGCAAGTACTTATGCACGTATGCATTAGTGCAATCGCACGACGGGTAATTGTGCGAATATTTTTTCGTGGGCGAACAACAAGACGAAAAAGGGACTCCCGTCATGACTACACACACACACACACACACACACACACAAGCCGACGTCGTCAAACTTATTTTCAACGAATGAGAAAAGATGCCAATTCGTTTTTTTTCTTTCTTTTTTTTCTTTTGGGAGGGGGGCTGGGGTGAGGTGTGGGAGAAGATAAGTAAAAGGGGTATGTAAACGTTTGAAAATCTTAATCGTTGTTTAATTCATTTCTTCTTATTCTTATTCTTATTATTATTATTATTATTATTATTCTTGTTGGAGAAAAATCAGGTCGCCCAGATAACATCGTTGATAATCGATATTATCGGACGAGGGATGGATGACACGAGATAAAAACGAAAAGAGAACTACTACGACGTGTGTGTGTGTGTGTTTATTACTCTTACGACACCTTTTTTTTAAGTGCAAACAATGGCGAGCATCATCGAATCGTTAAATTACGTCCCCTTGCAATGCTTAAGTTAAATAAGACTACTTCTTTATCGTCTTTGAGATATGGGCTGGCTCTCTCTCTCTCTCTCCCTCTATTTCTCTTTCTCTCTTTCTCTCTCTGATAGGGGGGAAGAACCACTTCTTCATAACGGCGCCAATTGTAATAATATGAATTTTATTATTACGAATGTGTAACGAGAGACAAAAGCGCGGGTGTGTGCATCATCTCTCTCTCTCTCTCTCTCTCTCTCTCTCTCTCTCTCTCAACGATTATTATCTCTTTTTCCAGATAAATAAATAAATAAATAAATTAAAACAAATATATACATATGTATCAACGAGACTAAAAATAAAACTATCAAATGGGGGAGTGGGTGGTGAAGCAAAGGAAAAAAAAAGGGGGGGAAAGAAAAAAGCATAAAATCAAAGAGTCATCTACCCAAAATTCCCAAACAACGGTGGCGCGCGGCTAGTGGTCCTTTTAAAAATGTACGTTAAGAATCATTCACGAATGAGAAACACGATACGTGCGTGCATCATTCGGCGGCGGTTCCTTCTTGGCGTTGCCCTTAACCAGTCCCGTTGCGTTAATAAAGTTAACGCGTGTCGCAGAAGCAAACACGCAAGCAACACACAGAGAAACAGAAACAGAAGTATCGGTAGCATGAGTATAATAGTAGTAGTAGTAAGTATAGTAGTAGTAGTAGTAGTAGTAGTAGTAGTATTTTATTATAGTATTAGTAATCGTTCTCCACACACGAGCAAACGAATCGGAAAGCGCGCGAGTTCGTATTCGGTTGGACAATTTCTTCGTGTAACTTCGGTAATACTCGGTAGACTCTCGGAAAACTTCGGTTTGTAACTAAAGGAGTAAGAGAAGGTGGTGGAGGAGGAGGAGGAGGAGGTGGTAGAAGAAGAAGAAGAAGAAGAAGTGGGGTGCTCGATTACGGAGCGCGGCACTGTGCCGAGTGTTGGTAGAGGAATGGAAGAGGAGGAGGTAGAGAAGGTGGAGGAGGAGGAGGAGGAGGAGGAAAGATTGGTAGAGAGTGGGGTTGATGAGGGCTATGTGAGCAGATGGGAAGGGGGGCAGGTGGGGGGGTGGGGTTGGGTGTAAGAGTGACGGTTCGTCGAGAACGCCGGTTGTGTTGCGGGAGGAGGCTTGCTCGGTGAGGGATGAGGGAAAAGGTGGAGTGAAGGGTGAGGCAGCACTCGGCCATCATCGGCTGAGGCGCGCACAGTTCAGTGACCTGCCTTGGTGTTCGATGGTGAGAGGATTGTGGGGAAACGGGAAGTTCTGACATATTGTGAGATGCCAGCCCGCTACGCCGGTCCCCGAAAAACACCACCATCTATCTATCTCTCTTTCTCTTTCTCTTTCGTATGCGTACGTATACACGTATAACACACGACGCATACTCTTACTCGAAGCTCGTCGAACCCCGAAATATATTCACGCGGCAGTCGTGAACTTTCCGCGAGTTTTTCCGGCCGTATTTAATACAATACGAAGAAAGAAGGATATACGACAACCCATCTAACCAACCAACCACCCACCCACCCCCTCCCTCACCTAACGCTTTTGTTTATTTATTTATTTGTTTATGCGTGTGCTGTTTATTCGATCGTTCGTTCGTCGTTTCTTTTTATATATATATATTCTTTTGACAGTGTGTGTGTGTTTGTGTGTATATGCTTGCGTTAATATATATATATATATATATATATAAATATAATAAAAATATACATTGAGAATGTGTGTACTTATAAAGTGTTTGAGTGACACGTGTTATTTTTGAAACACAGTAGTGGAAAAAGGAAGTTAAAAATCTTGGCGAAATATTTAAACGAAGAAAGGGAGAAGGATAGTTCGTTGCTTCCTGGTTTATTGCCATCGTCTTCGTATTCATTTTTATCATCATCATCATCATCATCATCACCGTTGCTGTTGCCGCTGCACATTCCTATTTTTTGTCTCATTGCTATCCTTCCACATACAATACACATATACATACTTCATATTCTTCTTCTTATTTTATTTTTTATTCTTCTTCTTGTATTTTCTCGAGTATCGAATCGAAAGAAGGGACACATCGAAAAGAACAACAACAACAAAAACTCGCAAGAGTTAGCCGGAAGAGAACGATGAGAGTGTGTTAACACTACTAGCCGCCAGCGTGCATGTGTTTTTGGTGTTTTACGTGGCCGAAAAATATGAGTATAGTAGTGACGCCGGTTAACTAAACGAAATGATACAAGGAATGGGTTGGTTCACTTTTGGATTTGATCCAAATCGAAAACTTGTTTTACCGTTACCAACCACCCACCTCCTCTCTCCTGCATTACCCTAGTACTCGTTAGTGACATTAAATAGTTTCGTTCGGTTTGGTTCGGTTCAGTTAGTTTGTTTGTTTGTTTGTTAGTTAGTTAGTTAGTTAGTTAGTGATAGTGGTAGTGCAAAATCTTAAGTGTATTTTCCTGATCGCGCGTTTGTGTATTGGCGCATGCGCGACACGCGCGACCGCTCGTGGCGGTCGAGCTGTCGGAAACGAGTAGATTCTTCATAGTATACGTGTGTATGTTTGTGTATGTGAAAGCGTGTATAAGTTAGTATACGTATTGGGAGTCTTCCTACGTTGGACTTGCGGAACGTGTTCCCCTTCGTGTGTGTCTTTTTTTTAATTTAATCGTTGCTCAAAATATTTGTTTAGAATTATTTTTTTTTTTTTTTTTTTTTAAGATATATATATATATATATATGTATACCTCTTCGTCAAATGAATATTGTGTAATTCTTTATCTTACTTCTCTTCTTTACTATCAAATAGATAAGATTACCTAAAAAACAGAAACAGAAATAGAAATAGAAAGAGAGAAAGGAAAGAGTTTAAGAGACTAAGGGGATTGGACGTTTTTCTTCAATAAGAAAATGGCGAATAACGAACATAACCTCTTCCACCATGGTCCTCGACTATGACAATGTAAACCGGTATTTCACCGTACCGTCGGGATCTCTTAAGAGATCTTTCAAACAACTTCACCTTCTCAAACGAACGTCGTGGACCTACGGCATATCTTTTTTCTCTTGATTGTCCTTTTATTTTAGTTGTTGTGTCGTCGTCATCGTTGTTACACCCAATGATCGTGTCTCGTTACACCCTAAAAACAATTACCTTCTTTTTACCATTAGATTAATCAATCCTACGCTTATAATCATAACCATCTCACTTATTCCTTCGTCGTGTTCTTCGTTTTTTCGAATAAAACCGAAAAAAGATACTACAAACACGCGCGCGCGCGCGCGCACACACACACGTACACCGCGTGTGCAGAAAATAATCCTCGGTAAATTTTACTCTTCAAATATTTTCATTTCTTACGTTTCCTATCTATATTTCGTTATAATATACAAAAATATATATTTATAAAGAAAAAAAAAAAAAAAGAATAAAAAGAAGCAACAATTTCTTTCTATCAAGTGACTTTATATACACACTATCTCAAGCACGTGGGCTTTCGTTTAACGATCGTCACAACTCCTCTATCTTTCTTTCTTAATCTGTTTCAAGTACTCGTCGTACGACCTGAAAGAAAGAAATAAAATAAAATAAAAAATAAAATTAAATAAAATAAATAAAAAAGAAAAGAAAAAAATACTTAACGCGTAACGAGATCGCAATCGTCATTCCGACCAACACAACTTGGGCTGATACTTTAAACGATAGCAGGAGACAACGAGAATCTCTTTTTTTATTTGATAAAGAAAGAAAGAAAGAAAGAGATAAGAGAAGAGAGGAGAAGAGAGAAGAAAGGTTACAAAAATTTGGTCCCCCTATTATTTTTTCTTTTCTTTTCTTTTTTCATTTGGGGAGTTCCGGGTATAGAAGAGTCCTAGTAGTAGTAGTAGTAATAGTAGTAGTAGTAGTAGTAGTATAACCGGCGCGTTGCACTCTTGCTGGGGCAAGGCATGACGCACGTCGAAGATGCGAGCGTGCCGGGTGACTGTACTCTGGGTTCATCGTTCTCGGTTATGTAATGTTCGACCGTATGGTGCAAGCGCCTCAACGCTACTCGTGGCGCTAGAGTTGTCCAACGAGAGAGAGAGAGAGAGAGAGAGAGAGAGAGAGAGAGAGAGAAAAAGAGAGAGAGAGAGAGGACACACACACGCATACGCACACGCATATATGTATACATACACAGATTCAAAAACAACAGGGCAAACCAAATCTCTTCGTTGCTTCCGTGCCCTCCTCCTCCCTCCTCCCTCCTCCTCCTCCTCTTCGTTTTTCACGTATATATGATACATATATTATTACACGTACGTGTTACGCGTGTATATATGAATATATGGAATGTATGTGGCATCGTACATGTGCGTGACGTTGTTCCTCTCTTTCTCTCTTTCTTTCTTTCTTTCTTTCTTTCTCTCTCTCTCTCTTTCTCTTCTTGCATTGGCTTAACGCACTCATATACCGATATTGAGAGAGCCAGTAGCAACAGCAGCAGCAACAGCAACAGCAGGCAGCAGGCAGCAGTAGCATGCAGTAGCATCATCATATGAGCAAGCAAGCTCCGAACGAAAATAGAGACCGGCGAGAAACATTTCTGTACACTCGGCGCATTATTTTGTTCTTCCTTTTTATTTTACTTTTTTTTTTCGGGTTAATTCTACACCTACATCAGCAGCCCCCTCCAACAACACATTACCCCAGCCCAACCCAACCCAGCCCAGTCCAGCCCAATTCAGCGTCACCCCCCGGAACCCATTTTCTTGACTTTGAATGAAGTCATTATTTTCTTATTTTTCCTTTTCGTTTGTTCTCTTTGATTTTTGTCTATCCGTTAGACGAAAGTGGCAAACGAATAATAAGCAAGCAAGCAAGCAAGCAAACAAACAAGCAAGCAAGCAAGTGGTCCCCATTATTCCACGATATAGCGTGGCAACATTAAATTAAGGAGAGGACCGAGATTGAATGTCTGCCTCGAATAAATATTCAACGAAATTCTTCTTTAAAAAGGGAACATTATTATACGGACATATATTTTTGTGGTATTGCGATACGATTTATCGTTACGTATCTAAGAACGGTGATGAAAAGAGAGGAACATTGAGGAGGATTGAACAAAAGAAAAAGGAAGAGGAGGAGGGGGAGGGGGAGGAGCAGGGCAATCGTGAGAATATTATTATTATCATTATTATTATTATTATTCGATGATTACGATTGCGAGAGGAAAAAAAGGATGGACGGTACTGAGGATGAATTATAATAATGAAGAGGACAAAATCATTGCCAGATGACAACTGGTTGTTAATGATAAAATAAAAACGAACAGGTGGAGGAGGTGGAGGAGGAGGAGGAGGAGGAGGAGGAAGTGGTGGAGGTGATGGTGATGGTGATGGTAGTGGTGGTGGAGGTGTAGGTGTAGGTGGTGTCTCAGTTTTGTCAATGGAAGGAACAAGTCTTTCGATATTTGGTGGATCTACTTGGGGTGCGGACAGTACTAGCCCGCAACCTCAGGACGATTCAAGACAGAGAACTGCTATTAATCAAAATCAATCAACGAGTCCTGCGAATAATCATCGTCATTCCGCGGATGATCGTAAACTGCACGTTAATTCGATACGAGGTACTCGATTATTTCGGATTCGATTACTTCGCACACATTGATAATTAATTAATATCATTCTAAGAAATTATTAAGATGATCAATGAAGAATTATTGGGAATGATATAGGAATAGATTATTATTATTATTATTACTTTAATTTTTTTATTCATATTCAACGATATAATTCGCGTTTCGATGTATTCTCTATAAAGGAAATCAAAATATGTTTATATATATATGATACGATTAATTAAATTTAATGAATTAATTATTATTATTATTATTATTACGACTATAATAATTAAAATCAAACATATGTTTTACTCATTGTAATGATTATTTCAGCCCAGATCGAGATAATCCCGTGCAAGGTGTGCGGCGACAAGAGCAGCGGAGTTCATTACGGTGTGATCACCTGCGAGGGTTGCAAAGGTTTCTTCAGGCGGTCCCAATCGTCTGTAGTCAACTACCAATGTCCGCGGAACAAAAACTGCGTGGTCGACCGTGTAAACAGAAACCGGTGCCAGTATTGTCGTTTGCAAAAGTGCCTACGCCTTGGCATGTCCAGAGATGGTGAGTACAACACATATACACACATATAACCCAAACAACCCTAACTCCCCCTTGCCCCCCTTCTGCATTCCACATGGATAATAATAATATCTTTGAAAATGTATTTTTATACAATTAGTTGCTTCTCTCGTCTCCAAAAATGAAATTATTAATGAATAGGTATCGTAGGGAATGTTCAAATTTATTTTTATAATTTATTTATATATATATATATATACATGTGTATTAATAATAATAAGAAGGTATCATAGGGAATTTGGACATCAAAA
>NW_014569826.1:172554-181904 GCF_001313835.1 Polistes canadensis
CTCTCTCTCTCTCTCTCTCTCTCTCTCTCTCTCTCTCTCTCTCTCTTTCTCTCTCATGTCTTCTTAAGCACGTTAAACTAAAGATATTTCCCCTCTTATATACGTGTGTGTGTCTCTGTGTGTAAAGACTCATGCGCGAACGCGCACATATCCGAAAGAGGAAGTAAGATTGCGGTGCTTAGCAGACTATGAAAGTGACACGTCGTGCTGGATTTCCTTTGTGGATATTCCTGGATTAGATATGCCGTTCACCTAACTGAAGTTTCTCTTAAGTAGGCCACACTGTCCTTGATCGTCTCAATATATAATACATATACATATATATATATATATATATTTATATGTATATTTTTCTTAAAAAGGGTGAATACGCATTCTCATTCATGGTACAAGTATACAATTATTATTATATTTTTCACTTATTTTTATATAGATTCAATTTGTAGAATTTTAATACGCCTTTAATACTTATCGATTGAGATTTTAATTAAATAATTCTATTGATTATTCTATTAATTATTAATTATTAACACGTTTATTATAATCACGTGGATTGTTAGTTCGCGCGATTAACTGAATATAGTCGAAATTGTCCAACAAATTCAATTGGTTTTTTTGCAAAATTAAAAAAATAATCAGAGAGAATGTTTAATTACTTATTAATCAATTGTTTCCTCTCTTTTTTTTTTTTTAATCCTAATCGATAGTTACGTTAAAAGTATTCCAAATACACCGTTGCGTTTATTTGCATTCACATTATAGTAGTTTTAATCTTTCGATCAAATTTCCCCTGCCCCCCCCCTCCCTCCTCCCTTCCTTCCACTCCTCCTCGCCCTTTTATAATTATTACTACGCCCGCATAATATTTAATTTTTTCTAATCGTAATATCGTGACGTTAATTGTCGATTGTCCGCTTAAAAATATAACACAGCAGGAGAACGTAAATATAGGTCGGTTTGTATGGGGTATTTATGTTCGTAGTTTTTTTTGTTGAAAAAAAAAAAAAATAAAAAGTAACCAAATATACGACACGTTCTAACGTAAATTCATTATACCCGGTGTCCACGAATCGAGTTAATAACGGGACGGAAGAAACAACGTGTATGGTGTCAGAATGACGAATGACGAGAACAAACGTTGTTGTTTTATCGAAATGTAAAGCTATAAAAACAGAAATAAAAATATATAAATGTATATTACACTCATATATATATACACACACACACACACACACGATAGTAGTCCTAAACCACAGACAGTTCTTTTCTCTACAAACACAATGTAATAACTACTACGCCCATTCTATATACTATATACACATATATACATACATAAATAGCAGAATTTGGTAGACCCCTTCTTCCCTGTCCCTGTCCCTGCTCCGCCCCGTCCTCTACCCACCATAAAGTGGATGCAATAAAATTCTATTTCTAATCCACCAAACTACTAGATCGTATTTCCTCATTTTGATCGAATGCTATTCTTATAAACCCCCGTTCATGCTAGTCTAAATAAATATCTACACAAAACCTGAGTAATAATAGATACTCATAATATTAATAATAATAATAATAATAATAATAATAAAAATAGTATTAGCCTATCTAATAATAAAACATTTCAAACTAACTATTTAAGATCGTATAATTAACTTGCATCTATTATTCCTCGACGTATCGTTAAAAGATATAAACATGCTCTCTCTCTCTCTCTCTCTCTCATTCTCTCTTTCTCATGGAGATTCGATACGATAGTAATCGCATAAACTTCTCTTTCTCTTTCCTAACTCTAACCATTACCAACACCACCACCACCATCACCACCATCAACAATTTCTTCTTCTTCTTACGAGACTTATTTGCGTTTCACGATAAGGGCCCCCGGAGTCCATCGTCTTCTCTCATATACACACGTTATTCCCATACACACACAACAAACACACACAACAAACGCACACATATACATAACCAATGTGCATATTTATTTACGCATGCAAACGGTCATACATAAATCTGCATAGATGTGTATAAAACGCATGCACGCATACATACACATAACACATACACATACACGCAAACGCATATACACACACAAAAATAATACACATACGTGTTAGAGAGTAGTAAAGCAGAAAGTGCATCGTGTGTGCTGCCAGTGCATACTCTTCCTGTTGTCATCTCTGTCTCACACTACTACTACCAACCCAACCCCTCACCTATTCTCATTCTCTCTCTGTATGATATTCATGTATGTATATATGCGTGTGTGTTGGTTAGTCTTCGCGTTCGGTCGATCACCCTTCGTCACTACGTTCCCCTTTCCTCTCCTCCTCCTCCTCCTCCTCCTCTTCTCACCCATCCTCGTTTATCCAACGCGCGTGTACACGGATCCCGATAGCAGTTCAGCTGACGACTGACGTCGTCTCCTAACGTTTACCTCCCTCCCCCTGCCCCTGCCCCCCCTATATGCATCATTCCTTCCCTTTCTTCTCCCCGTATCACCATTTCCCCCTTTTATTCTCGTACACACAATTCCAAACACCCACCCACCCTTCCATCAATCTGAATATATTTTTGTCCCCCCCCTCAACCTCCCCCCCTATCCCGTACTCATAGCGTAGTATTATTAACTATGCGTGTTAATTTTACATACGTGTTTTTTTTTTCAGTAACGCGCGAGCGCGCACACTTTTAAAAGAGTTTTATTGTACTTTCTTTTTGTTTCGGATCACACATCTATGTTTTTTTTCTATTTTCGTTGAGATTTCTTTTTCTTATCATTATTATTATTATACGTTTAAACGAATATTTGTTTTTCAAAATTATATCGGCAAGAATTATCTTTATTTCCTTTTTCTAATAAATTTTCTTCTTTTTTTTTTTTTTTTTTTTTAAGTAGATTTGCATTCGTGCGCGTCAACGTTGGGAAAATTAAAAAAAGGAAAACTATAAATAAAAGTGTTATCCTTTTAAAAAATATATAACGCATGACAAGCAGCAACGTGTAAACGGTTCGGAAGGGTTCGTAATTCGTAAACGGGTTTACGAAGGTACAGATTTTATTTTGGGATTTCGTTGCTTTTGTTATATATATATATATGTGATTTTTTGCGAAGGTATAAATTCGTAGATTAAAAAATATTTAATCGAAATAACATATAAACGATTATATTCAAAATATGATTATTCCAATCGTTGGTTGGTAACAATATCCAAAAAAAAAATAAAGAGAAAAGAAAAAAAAAATCAAACACCCTACGTATTACAAACTTTTCATTTCGATTCATATAAAAAAAAAAAGAAAATAGGATTAATCTCGAAAAAAGGGACAACAACCAATTGGATATCTCGTACGTTTGTTTGTTAATTTTTCTTTTCCCCTTTTGTTTAATCGATAAAAATCATAAACGTTATTCTTCCTTAATACAAAAAGCAACGAAAGAAAGAGAGAGAGAGAAAGAGAGAGAGAGAGAGAAAAAACAATTGTAACAAATATATTTTCAAGATAACAAATTCTAATTAAACAAATTACTCCACCCTATCCCTTCCCCCTACACCACCCCATTTCAAATTTTTCTCGATAAAATATTATATTTCGAAATGTTACTTTTAAAGGGCACGAGAAATTCCGAGATTATCGATCTATCGAATCTTCCCTCCTCCTATGACGTATGTAATATCTTTCTCTATATCTATGTATGACGTCATTACACGGAACAGAAAGGGTGGTTATACACATACATACATACATATATACATATATTACGAAGCGTGTAGTACTTCCGCGTTCTACTACTGTCCTCATCCTTCCACCCTTTTAAACAGGAATGAATGTAGGGGAAAGGGAAGGATAGGGAATGGAAGGGAAATAGGGGGAAAGGGGGCGGGTGGGGAGGGTTCGAGAGTCACGTGCTGCAATCTCGATCGACCTCTCGATACGTACGACGCGCGTCCGTACCTATTTTACGCTCGAGTTTCCCCAGATTTCCTAAGTGGAGTAAACGCGTGTTACTATACCCATAGAATCGACCACATGACTCCTCTCTCTCTATCTATCTCTATCAAGGTCTCCGACCTTGAAAATAATTTCTCGTAGAAATATAAGAATATTCTATTGAGATAATATAAGAAATTTTTTAATAACACAATATATGTAGAACATATTGCAACAAGAAATATAGGAACTTTTATGTTTTTTGTATTAAAAAAAAATGAAATGAAAATTCAATTTAAAGGTTTATAATAAAATACAATTTATAATATTAATTCGCGTATAATTGATATATCGAAGAAATGTATTTATAGATCGTTGTAAAAGTTTCCTAGTTTTCTTTTTTCTTTTTTCTTTACCGTGATTTTAGTAGTGTCTATTACAACGAATTGAATATTTATTATTTGATTTTATATTCATTATATATATATATATATAAAATATCCTATATATATATAGGAAAGATTTACGAATAATATTGGAATAATTTTTGAATATGAAATTTTGTTAATTCGTTTTTTGTTTTTTATTGATACACATCATCGTGATTTATTACGTTAATTGTTGACGATAAAAATGAATAATGGTAATATAGACAAACTATTCAATTTTAATATTTTTTGCTGATCAATCGGCAATAGAACTTTTCATTCAATTTCCAATACACATATCTATATATGCATTTACGTTGGTTAAATATTCGTATCATTAAAATAGAACTCCGAATCTCCGCGGATTCGTTCCCATTCATTCGTCTAACCGTTGCTTTTTTTAATCAGTAAAATACGCGGATAAGAGAATAAGGGTAGACCTACATATCTACTATCTACACATATATATATATATGTTATTTCCTTTTTCCAAAAGCCGTTAGAGTAACAAAGTTCTTCCTTTCACAGCCGTTAAATTCGGGCGTATGTCAAAGAAACAGAGGGAAAAGGTCGAGGATGAGGTCAGGTTTCATAGGGCACAAATGAGAGCGGCCTCTGAAACGGCTCCCGATAGCAGTGTGTTCGAGCATCAAACGCCCAGCAGTTCGGATCAGCACCACCCTTACAACGGCGGGTCAGTAGTATCTGCATTAACCAATAATAATAATAATAATATATCAACATTAACAAATACCAATGTAACTAACGATATGATAAAAATAATGAATTATAATCGTAGGAACGATTATTATGATGAACCTCATATATTTGCAAATATTACGGCTAGGTACCCGTACGGTGGAAGCGAATACGCATCACCAGGACCCGGTACAGGTGGTTCAGGTTATTACAATCATCAAGCGATGACGAATTACGAGCTGAGCGCCGATTACGTCGACAGTACGACGACCTACGATCCTAGGCCGACGCAGACGCAAGTGACGGACACCGTTGCACCAGACACACCCTCAGCAGTCACGGCAACTGGAGTATTACCCAGTGTGGTCACCACCGGTAAGCACCAATTCACTTTTTTTCTTTCTTTCTTTTTCTCCCCCTTTATGATATCTATCAATATTTTATTTATTTTCCTTTTTCAATCATTTACGAATAGATATATATTTATATGAATATATATCTTATTTTTACTATTTGTCTATTTATCTCTATTTCTTTTTTCTTTCCTGATCCTATTTATTTCTTTCTTTTTCTTTTTCTTGTATCATCTGTTACCGATCATTCCTACAAATGACTCCTAAATATTCCTACCCMCCCCCCCCCCAAAAAAAAGAAAATACTTTATTATTTCGCCGCCATTAATGCTAAATTAATCGAAAACTAACAACAAGCACATTCATTATTTTATTCGTCGTCGAACGACGCGTACCACCAACCGCGTTTACGCGGTACCGGCAGGAAAATAAGACACAGACACGCTCGTATAATTAATTATAATAAATTTTACAATTAGATCAATTTGAATCATTGATTATAAATCGATAACAAATGAGAAATCTAACAACAACAACAAAAATATCATCGAATCGAGCAAATTATTCCTACAGGTACCGCGCGCGTATTGGTTGGTTGGTTGGTTGGCGCTTTTAAATTCGCGTCTCGGGTCTGTTATCCAATGGGCCGAATCCCCTTCGGATTGTTAAGGGATTCGTTCTAAGCAAGGGTGATCTCGGGAGGGGAGGAGGGAGGGATGATAGAAATAACGCTACGATGATAATGATGACGAGAATACAAAAATATGCAAAAGAGAGAGAGAGAGAGAGAAGGAGAATGAAAAGATGGCGTTGTTATCGAGGGAGCTTCCTGGTGGTCACCCTTGTGCCGCGTGTTCGTAAAAAACAAAAAAAAACGAAAAAAAAAGCAGAGGAGCAAAAAACCCTGCTGAAAGCCGTGAACTTTGACTTTTCGGCGCAACCAGGAAAGTCGCTATCTGCCTCGACAACCGGAAGCAGCACAGGCGGTGGTGGCAGCGGGGGCGGGGGTAGCAGTGCTGGTGGAGGCGGCGGCGGCGGCGGGGGAGGAGGAGGAGGAGGAGGTGGTGGAGGAGGCAGCAGCGGCGGTGGAAGTGGTGGTGGTGGTGGTGGTAACGGTGGTAGCAACGCTGGTAGTACCAGTAGTGGTGGTGGTGGTGGTGGTGTTGTTGGTAGTGGTAGTAACGGGGGTGGAGGAGGAGGAGGAGGTGGAGGTGGTGGTGCTGGCACCGCTGCTACCGGTGGAACGGTTGGTAGCGCTGGTGGAGGTGGTGGTAACGGTGGTGGTGGTGGTGGTGGTGGTGGCAGCGGTGGTGGCGGTGGAGGAGGAGGAGGTGGGGGTGGTGGTTCACTGAGCGGGGGTGGAATCGTTGCTGTCAAGCAAGAAAGTACCGTCGAACTCGCCAGCTTGGGACACGGCTCGTACACGATGGTCGACTCGACGACCTTTCTGAGCGGTCAGCAACAGAGGGTCAGCAATCCATCCGAGGACGACGAAGTGCCGAGTCTGCCCAGTATGTCCCATGCGAGATGTGAGGTTACGTTTGTGTCCCTTTGCATGGGCATGTTCGCGCTCTATATCTTTTTATATATATATATATATATCTTTTTATATATCTTTATATTATATATATATATATCTTATCTCTTACTTTATATATTTTCGTTTCATTTCTTACTTTCTTACTTTCTTTCTTTCTTTTTCTATCCTTTTTTTTTTGTTTTTTGTTCTTTATTCGCGACAAAGAGTCCGCGTATGTGAAAAAGAGAAATTTTTGTTGAAATTTAATAAAAAAAGTAAATAAAACAAACTATCCTACGATTTGATCGTACTTTTACTCCTTTCGAGAAAGAACGCTAACTCCCCATCTTCAAGATCATCTTGTTTGTTGAAAGTAAATGTGGAAGATAGAGTCGTGAGTCTTATCCGATAAACTGAGAAAGATAATATCGAGTTCCTCGTAAGATGGATACTTTGCGATTACGTGTTCTCTATCTTATTTCTTTCTTTCTACTTCTACTTCTTCTTCTTCTTTATTTGTCGTTTCTTTCTTTCTTTCTTTCTTTCTTTCTCTTCAATTATCATTTCTGTTTTTCTTTTTCTTCTTTTCATTTCGTTAATTTACTTTTTTAACATCTTCTCCGTTCTTTCCTATTGTTTTAGATTTTTTTGTCTTTTTTTTCCTTCCTTATTTTATTATATTTTCTCTCGAAACTTTTTCTACGGTGCTTTCGATGGTCTTTTTTTTTTATTTATTCTCGCACGAATAAATCGGCTAAGCAACTTTGTCGTAAATGTTATTATTCATTTTACTTATTATTTTTTGCTCATGCTGCATGAAAATGTAATACTTCGAAAAGGTTCGATGATAATAATAATAATAATAATAATAATAATAATAATAATAATAATAATAATAATAATAATGATGATGCATTTATCTGTTACGCCGATGGAAAAAAGAAAAAAAAATCACTTTAGTTTATTTTAATTATACAAACGTAAAAAAAAAAAAAAAAAAAGAAAAAAACTAAAATAAAAATCAAAATAAATCGATGGGTGTTTGAAATTGATTCAACTGACCAAATCGTATTTTTGTCTTTGACGTATTATTTTTATAAACAAACCGTACATACGCGGACTCTTCTTATTCTTCAGTAACCACATACCTAACGGCGATTTCGACGTGCTCGCGTGACCCACCCGCATCGACCATGTCGGTTAGATAAAGACCGTTTAATATGGATCACACAGCAACAACTTGGAAAGTAGATGAACGACGACGACGGGACTAATAGTCCAAACGTGTCGAGCATCAACGAATACGACTACGACTACGAACTACGAACTACGACTAAGACGACTCTACGAAACTTTGGAATGGAAATATACTTTCGTAGTATAATCTTAAAAAATGTACCGTTAGAAAGAGAGAGAGAGAGAAATTCTTTCGAAAAAACTTATATTATTTTTCTCAATGTGATCCATATTACTCGACTCGTAGCTTTTCTTTTTTTTTTTTCTTTTTTCTGCACGTAGAAAATTATACGAAACTTCCTCACCTCACCCACCCCCTGATCACCCTTCTTCTTCTTCCTCCTTCTTACCCCTCTCGCTCGTTATTGAATTAAAGTGACACGCGCCGTTCGGCACGCAAGAATATTGTCTTATATATATGTCACCGTCAAAGTTGGAAATCAGTAATTGCTAGTAAATCCCCTATCCCACCCCCTTCCTCCAAAACCACCCATACAGGTAACAAAATATTTGCCGAAACTTTTCAAAGAAATGGCAAAGTAGGCAAAATTTGCAGCATTTTTTGAACCCTTTTTGAATCCTTTGCGAATTAATTTATAACTCAATATGGTATTCTACTTGTAGACAAAAGAGTGTAGTTTAATTTAATATAAAAATCATTAAAATCCATTCATTTTTAGTATAAACAATATTTACCAAAATTTTTCAGAACGAAACGTTTTTTACCTGTATGGATTGTTTTGGGGGAAGGGGTTGCGTATGGCTGTGTGTGTCTGTGCTCGAGAATGTATTCTTTTCAACGTTGTTTAAATAGTCATTTGATATTCTATAGAATATCAAAGTATTATGTTCGATGCCTAGAATAAACTGGAAGAATTTTTCAATTTCCGACTTCGTCTGAAGTCTCTTTGCATTCATAGTAATTCCGAGGAATTACTAGCAATGACTGATTTCTGGTTTTGACAGTAACATATATATTGCTTTGTATTATTTTTATACGTACGAAGGATAATGAAATAACAAATATAACAAAACCTTTGATTACCCATTTCCCAATCATAAAAATTGAATTCCTTTCGTAGTAGTGCCTGAAGCAGCTTCGATGTATCGAGTAGCGAAATTAAGTAAATACATTTATTTTATGAACAAACAAACAAACAAAAAATATATATATATATATA
>NW_014569826.1:181959-185214 GCF_001313835.1 Polistes canadensis
AAAAACAAATATCTTAAATATATATGCAATTATAATTATTTAAAAAAAGAAATAGAAAACAAAACAAAGAAATGGTAATATATGAAGGGGAACGTTAATTACATCAAATGGCATGGACCGAATTTCGCAGATCCGGCACAGATAAGCGAGCTGCTCTCGAAGACGATAGCGGACGCACACGCGAGAACGTGCCTGGTGTCGACGGAACAAATACAGGAGTCATTCCGGAAGCCTCACGACATATCCAGATTGCTCTATTACAAAAACATGGCGCACGAGCAACTTTGGCTTGAATGCGCGCAAAAGTTAACCACTGTTATCCAGCAGATCATCGAGTTCGCTAAGATGGTCCCTGGATTTATGAAGCTCTCCCAGGACGACCAGATTGTTTTACTCAAGGCCGGTTAGTATTATTTTTTTTCTTTTCATTACTTATTCATCATTAATAATTTTAACACTATGACTGGTCAGACTTGATATCACTTATCTCGTTCAGAACCCCCCCCCCCCACTTGCAAGTATTTTTATTATTCAAATGCATATAATGGCAAAATTAACACTATGACGTCCGATGGCTCCACGTTGGTGCCATGCAAATGATATAAGTCAGTTCTATCGGCGCAACACGAAAAAATCTAAATTCGACTTGCAGACAGCATAGTGTTAATAATAAATTGGTGACTAGATATCTTAGAAATGAATCTTTCATATTTCGATGTCCAATCAGGACACTTTTTTATTCCTAAGTAGTATATATTCTAATTAACGATAACATTGAATCGTAAATTTTCATGAAACTTTTACAATTGTTCGAATAGTTCTAACGTTTTGTTCATCAATGACCACATCGTAACAGTGTCAAACATGTTAAATATTCAATTGATTAGATATAATAATCAAAGTAAGAAACGAAATAAAACAAAATGAAAAATCATCCCTCTTTTTTTTTAGGTTCCTTCGAGTTGGCTGTGCTACGAATGAGCAGGTACCTCGACCTCGCGCAAAATTGCGTCCTGTACGGTGACACGATGTTACCTCAAGATGCATTCTACACGACGGACACGGCGGAAATGAAGTTGGTTTCCTGCGTGTTCGAACTTGCTAGAAGCGTTGCCGAATTGAAGCTAACCGAAACGGAGTTGGCGCTTTACAGCGCGGCGGTATTACTAAGTCCTGGTTTGTAAATGAATATAACAATATAATATTTATTTATATTAATTAATTTTTCATATCGATAAGGGTCTAAGGTGTTAAAAAAAAAAAAAAAAAAAAAAAGGAAATAAACGATCCACATTTGTTGTTAACCCTTTGAATGCTGAATACATTTAACTGAAGATTGTTTTCTACGAATGAAATAATTTATTATTAATGTGAGACCACAAATGCTTCATATTTAATAATTACAATTTTTCTTTCTCACAATATTATTTTCATTTGACAAGATAGAACAAAAATATTACATTGACATTGATAAACACGCGTATCAAATTTTACCAAACGCATATATGCACTCAAAGGGTTAAATCAATATATATAGGTGGTAAGAAAATTTGTATGAAATTAAAAAAAAAAAACAAAAACACCAAGAATGAATGAATATTAAAAAATGTTGTTTTGTTTCTGAATTATACAGATCGACCGGGACTGAAGGGATTGGCGGAAATAACGAGGCTTTATCAAGCGGTGATACGTGCACTGAGGTCGGAGTTGGACCGGAATCACGTGTCACCGATAAAAGGGGACGTAACCGTGTGCGATGCGATCCTCGCTAAGATTCCCCAACTGCGTGAGATCTCGCTCTTACACATGGACGCCCTGGCAAAGTTCAAACGGTCGCAACCGCACCTCGAGTTTCCGGCCCTTCACAAAGAGCTTTTCAGCGTCGACAGCTGAACGATCGACGCGACGCAGGGCGTCCCGACGCTGACAAACAAAGCGGAACGCGAATAGCGCGGGGCCTTGCTCTGTCGAGGTGAGTTCCGAGCGGGTACTCGAACAAAACTCTGTGAGAGAAAGAGAGAGAGAGAGAGAGAGAAGAGAAAAGAGAAGAGAGAGAGAGAACAGATGATCAAAATATCAAAGGATGATGAGATACGAGAATAAAAAAAACCACCCCTGATAATATAATAATCCGTGTGTGTGCGTGCAAAAACAAAACAAAAACAAAAATAGAAAATAAATCAATTAACCCTTTGGATACATTTGACGTCTGAGACACGTCATTCACTTTTTTTCTCCTAGGAACGAATGACGTGTTTAAAACGTCAAACCAAAAATTAAACTCTTGGGTAGATTTGAAGTCTGAGGAGAGTCGTCATTCACTTGTTTTTTTCATTCACCATGTCGTTTGGCAGCGATTATTTGAAGACATCTTAATACTATACATATGTCACCAATATTTTAGAAATAAAAATAAATTCTTACATAAAATGTATTGCTTTTACATACTACTCTCGAAGCAACCAAAAATTATATCCGTTCCACGTGCAAATATTTTCTTAAACAAATCCGTACCCAAAGGGTTAATAATAATAATAATAATAATAATAACATAATTCGTGACGAGGACAAAATTGGGGGAAGAAAAAAGGTGTGCGTGTTCTCACTCTCTTTCTCTCTCTCTCTCTCTCTCTCTCTCTCTCTCGCTCTTTCTGTGTGTGTGATTCGTTAAAGGATAAAGAAAAAAAAAAATATAATAGAAATGATTATAAAATAAAATGTTAGTATGTGGAAAAGAGAGAGTAACACGTGTTTAGAGTACCGAGGACTATTGAATAATTTGTTAACGTAATATACGGATCTGATACAATTAATCATTTTTCCGTATCTTTGCGCGATATGTACAAGTGATTGATTGATTGATTGATTGATTGATTGATTGATAAATAAATAAGAATAAATAGGGAAGACGAAATAATAAAGTGAGGGGAAGAAACGTGTGAATAGAATGGAACAACAACACGGTCGTGGTGGGGGAAAACGATCAAAACTGGGGTAAATGTTTTTATCCAAAACAAAATTCTCTATATTCTAATTTTGTCCTTATTATAATTCACGAATTTTTGTGATATACATAAGCAACAAATATTAATTGAAGAAACGCGTTATAACGTTTAACGATTGTTTGTATAGAAATAATTTATCGATGCTTTATAATATTATTATCTCTTAGAAACAAACAAATAATAAAAAATAATAATAATAATAATAATAATAATAATAATAATAATAATAACGTAACAACTACGAGCACAC
>NW_014569826.1:190770-191787 GCF_001313835.1 Polistes canadensis
AGAGAAAGAGAGAAAGATATAAAATAATTAAAGAAAATAAATAATAATACGAAACGAAACCACGTAATATAACACATACTCACACATGTACGCGCGAGTGCAAAGATCTTACACACATCTTTTATCCGTGATCGTTCACCACGACCTACCTACCTGGACACAAAACTAATACACATGCACACTATTACTACGACTACGACTACTATTACACTACTACCTACGTCTACCGTCACCCACTATCCACCTACCATCACTACTATAATACTATACAAATTTACACGTTAACTTACCCTCCCACTGAGATAAAGAATGCGAGTCGAAATGAGTGAATATAAGAAAGAGAAAGAAATACGAAAGAAGTGTTTGTCTGCGGTGTGTATGTATGCGTGTGTGTATATGTGTGTGTGTGTGTTCTGTATGAAAAAACGAAAACAAGTATGCGAGAAATATATTAATTAAAACCGAAAGCGAGAGTTACGACGACACGTACACGAATATTAAAACAAAAAAAGAAAAAAAGAGTCAAGTAAAGTAAAAAGTAAAAAAGTAAAATAAAGTAAATGAATATATAAATAAAATAAAATAAAAATAAAATAAACAAGAGAGAATAAGGCGCAACACGTACACGCGCACGCACGTTGCAATTAGACGTTATTATCGCAAAAATTTGGAGTTAAATTTTATAATATATATAATATATTACAAATATATATATGTACATATATACATATATATATATATATATCTCTACATATACATATATATATATATATATATACATAAAAAAAAAATAAAAAAAAATAAATAAATAAATAAATAAATAAATAAATGAATAAATAAATAAAAGTTGACGGATAATATAAAAGTTATTATAATATCTAAACGAAAGGAGATCGTATCTATATTTGAGGGTGACGTAAGAAAATCTGCGCCAATTCAATGATTCTGCTTTTAACCCTTTTGTACGTTATACATATTCTATATATATATATGTATATATATATAGAATATAATATA
>NW_014569826.1:193542-197994 GCF_001313835.1 Polistes canadensis
ATGATGATGATCATCATCATCATCATCATCATCATCATCATCATGATGAATGATAAGTGTTAACAAATCGCTTTGGCTTGAAATTGTTGCAAGTATTTATACCGCGTCAAAAAGGGGGTGGCTAAATTCTGTTAAAATGTTAACGAGAAAAAAAAAAAAAAAAAAAAAAAAAAAAAAGAAAAGAAAAAACAAGAAAAGAAATGAAAAGAAAAATACTAAATAATTAACTAACTTTAATATTCCTATACCACACATCCACAATATAGATATAATATATTTCGTGTAAATATATCAGGCACACCCTTCCAACCCCAGACCAGCCCACCCCACCCCCGGATTACACTTGGACCGACTCGAAACTCCGAACAATGGATGCATGGATGGATGGATATTAATAATTTTAATCATGGAAATATATCGAAGTGCTGAATCTTAATAATTCTTAACAAAAATTCATTTAACGAACCTAATAATAATGTAAATGTTAACGTTAAAAAAAAGAAGAAGAAAAAAACCAACAAACGTTTATCCTCAGGACATCCTGCCTGTACGTATATTCCAAAGAGAAACAAATTATGCAGGGTATTTTGTAACTGAGTAGTATTAAGTTTAACACACACAAAAACTCGTATGATTTTAAATTAATAATTATATCGATGAAAAAAATATACGTATGTGTAATAATATATTCAATATATTTTTTTATATTTCCGTTCATAAGCGCAAGTGTGCTCGGTCATCGAGTTGATAATTTTTTTATTACAAAACAAAAAAAAAACAGAAATAGAAACAAAATCTTATAAATTTCATTTCACGTATTAGTTTTTCACGTAGAATCAACTATCTGTTCGTTTCTATCATCAGTTACAGGACACCCTGTATTTATATGTATATATATACGTATAAAGATAATTAGCGTTGACAAAATTTCTTTCATTTGCAAATAAATAAATAAATAAATAAATAGAAATTGCTGCGCGATCTTCGAGCCCCCCCTCAAAAAGCGACGATCGGCCTTTCACCGCGAACACAACGCCTCGAAGTTATTATTAAATTATAATAAATGATGGATACACGAGAGAGGGAGTGAGAGGGAGAGAGAGAGAAAGAAGTATAATTAACAAAAAATATATTATTAATAATATAATAATATTTATAATATAATATTAATAATAATGATAACGAGATAATGGATAATGATTATTAATGAATCTATTTTGCGCGTAAACTTTAAGACTGCGAATATATGAGTTGCACTGTGTCTGTGTTTGTTTGTTTGTGCGTATGTGTGTGTGCGTATGTAAGAGAGAGAGAGAGGGACGGTCTTTCGACAAAAATTTCTACTCGTTCGAGACTTCGTTACACGGATATATTATAAATATATACATATATCCATTTTCTAATAGACGAAAATAATAATAATAATAATAATAATAATAATAATAATAATAATATTAATAAACAAATAAAAAATTACCTTAGAAGAAAATAATGAAAAGTTAGAACGACGATTGGGGGGGGGGGTTGCTGGAGAATTATAGGAGAATCTCTTAAAAAAAAATAATAAAAAGGGAAAAAATCCCCTTCGTGGATAAAATTATATAGTTAAATTCATTAATACAAGAGACAAGAGAAGAATAATGAGAGAAAGAGAGACAGAATATATTATTATTATTATTCTAACACGACGATATACGCGTATAAATACGATGATCGGGATTGGATCAATCTTTTAGAATAATTTCTAAGAGACTTGGAGAGAAAAGTAAATGAAAAATAATAATTCAGTGATCAAACTTACATCATATATATATATATATAGGACACAGACGATTATTATTATTATATCTATAGTCGCGCAGAATAATGGGACACAGGTATAATAGTTACGAAAAAAAAAGTTCATACGATTTTGAAGAGATTAGTGCATTAAATGCGACCGGTACTCCATCCTAGGATTAATCCTCGAAATTAAACACTGAAAGAAACTATGGATTAAAAAAAAAAAACAAAGGGATAAAGGGATAAAGAAAAATCGATTAAGGAAAGAGAATAAAGATAAAGATAATGATAAAAAAAGAGAGATATATATACACACGTACGGTTTTATGTCTAATAAGGACAAATTTTTCTTAGTACCTTGAAATAATAAAAACTAATTCAATTTAACCGGGGTCCTCGAATTATAACTATTGTTATATATATACACCTTTGAAAAAAAAAAAAATATATATATATATATATATTAAATGAATGATATAGATCACCGAGAGATGTAAAGAGAAAAGAAAAAACATTACAAAAAAAAAAAGAATACAACAATTCGTA
This sequence comes from Polistes canadensis, assembly GCF_001313835.1. NCBI lineage: Eukaryota > Metazoa > Arthropoda > Insecta > Hymenoptera > Vespidae > Polistes > Polistes canadensis. The sequence goes on from NW_014569826.1 coordinate 195,871, forward strand.
TCGTAACCCGTTCGTTTCGTTTCTTGTTTCTTGTTCTTTTTTTGATTTTTTTCTTTTGTTCTTGTTGCGTTGTGTTGTGTTGTGTTGTGTTGTTGTTTGATTCTAGATACACGCATAGAAATAATTTTCAAAAATGCGTTTCGAGCGAATGTGAGGGCGGTTTGTGAGTGGATGATGTGGTATAAGAATATTTCTACGAATAATGCAAACAAACAAACAAACAAAAACAAAACAAACAAATAAATAAATAAATAAATAAATAAAAAATACAAGCAGAGAGAATTAATATCTGTAGGTAAGATTTAAGAACGAAGAAGAAACAGAAGAGGAAGAAGAAGAAGAAGAAGAAAAATAAAACTAAAACACACGTGGCTTTTGTGGGTCGCGTTTAACGCGCTATATTATATNATATTATTATTATTATTATTGTATATTATATCCTTTTATTAGGATTATCGGGAAATTATGTGGAATTGGGGAGATATTTAAACTCTGATGGTTTAAGTTTTGAAAATATAAATTATCACGTTATATAAAATGTTAGAAAGAGAGAGAACGAGAGAGCGAACGAGAGAGAGAGAGAGAGAGAGTGAGAATGATCAAATGGATGAGAAAGAAAAGACTATAAGCAGCAACGCGATCGTAATTATATTTTAATAGGGGTTTGTAGAATAAAATATCGAATGATATTTGTTGTACGAACACGCAAGAAAAAATCGGGGATCGTCGTGTGGCCTTCGCAGAAATCGTTTAGGATGATTTAAACAAATTGGGATCCCAAAAGAAGATTTAACGAGGAACCAGGAAGATATAGAAGAAAACGAAGAGGAGGAGGAGAAGGGGTAGGAGGAGGAGGGGGTGGAACGTTAATTTTTTGCGAATAGAGAACAAGTAAATCGATTAACTCTCTAATTAAAGAAAAGAAAAAAAGAAAAAAATAAATGAATAAACCGCATGGGGGTTAAAAATAGGGGAAACTTTTAAACTAGAAACTTTTTTCTTTTCCATCGAAAAAAATCGGCAAAGCACGAATTGATTATTTCAAACGAAAGAAACAACACAAACAAAGTAAAATCGGAGGATAGGAAATAGTATAAATCTAGGTGCGAGATATATATATAAGCGGAAAATAATAATAATTATAATATTATTAATAATAATAATAATAATAATAATAATAATAATAATATTAATATTAATAAAAACCAAAAAAGAAAAAGAGAAAAGAAATAAAAGAAATGGGATGACGAGTTTTTTCATAATAAACGTTGATAGCCTCTTTAACAATTTTTTTATATTTTTTCCGTTAAGAGGCAAGATGAACGAAGTTATATTTAAAAAAAAAAAAAAAATAAAATAAAATAAAATAAAAGAAAAGAAAAAAAGAAGGGGGAAATGAATAAAACGTGGACATATTTAATTAACCGATGTCGTTTCGTGTGTGTGTAATTATATACATATATACACGAGAAAGGAAGGAAAATATAAAAAAAAAAAAAAAAGAAAGAAAAAAAAAGAGAAAAAAAATAATAAGAAAAGAAAAAAAAAGAAAGAAATAAAATGAACACACACACACACACAGAGAGAGTCATTTTTTACTACTTACAATTAGAATTGTAACGGAAGCTGCGTTGACAAAGTTTTAAGTAGCACGTTTTCGAAAGTCATCGTAGTTCTCGTCGTAATTCATGATGATAATTACGTTGACGATGACAATGATTACGACGACGATTATGACGATAATCTTTTGCTTAGGACGAAACTTTTTCTATCGTTAAATAACTTAAATTTAAATGTTTCACCGCGAAAAGAAAATAGAAAAAAGATAAAAAAAAAGAAAAGAAGAAGAAATATGAGGGGAGTATCGTTTTTTCTCCTATAAGTGAATCTTATATTTCTAAATAGCGTTTGTTGATAATGATGATGATGATGATGATGATGATGATGATGGTTATTCATTGTAATCGCTTAATCGAGCCACAATTTTTCTTTATTTAATTAAAATAAACCATACGACTGATCGTTTCATCGTCCCTTTTTTTTTTTTATTATTTTTGGGAGGAAATTATTATTATTATTACGCAAAGAGATAAGAATCGCGTGTTCATTTCTTTTCGTTATATA
>NW_014569826.1:198124-202052 GCF_001313835.1 Polistes canadensis
AAAAATAAAAACAAAATGAACGAATTTGTGAACTAAATATATATATTTTATATTATTATTATTATTATTTATTTGATAATCTTTCTAGCGATGATATAAGAAGATCTCCGTTTTATACGAAAATGAAAAATAAGAAAAAGCACACAAACACACACACACACACACACACATATATACATATAGAAACACACACGCAGTTAAGATAGATCAATCGAAACGAAAAAACGAATCTAGTTGCATACACGAGTATAATTCTAACGTAACTTTATTGCATCGTGGGGGGATGATATTAAGTATGAGAAAAAAAGAAAGAAAGAGAGAGAGAGAGAGAGAGAGAGAAATATAAAGAGAGTGAAAGTGAAATATATAGAGCTAAGAAGAAAAAAAATATTAACTGCAGGCTAATATTTTCCGAAAAACCCCCATCAACCCCACTCGACAACCCCCTTCTTCTCCCCCTCGATGTTTCACCGTTCGTTGTTATTTTCTGATTTGCAACATCAAACACACATTTGATACTCTCAGATCTTCTGAGATTATTGTAGATTATCTTCAATAAACGTTCATCCCGATGAAGACATTTGTTAATTGTATGCTAAATGAAAACAAAAAAAAAAGAAAAAAAAGAAAGAAACCTAAATAAATCGCCAAAAGAACCCTGTGCAATAAAATTTAAATGAAAAATTACAAAAATACGCGCGACAGAAAACAAAAAAAAAAAAAGATAAAAAAGAAACAAATAAATACAAAATATTGTTGCTAATAAATCTTCGTTTTAAACAATCAATCGTCTCTCTTGTATATTGAAAACATCAAAACTCTATATAAGAAAACAAATCTAATTTTTATCTATTTCTATTTCAACGAGAGAGATATATATTAAAATATATAAATAAAAAAAAAACTAAAATAATGTCTCTCTATATAAGAAGAAAAACAAAAAATAAAAATAAAAAAAGAAGAAAAACAAAATACGTACCGACCGTAATTTTTAGGATAACATAATAGGATTCGTTTTAATGCACTGCATCTGGCCCCAGAGTGAGCTGCATGCTAAACATGACATCTAACATGAGCTCGTCTACGGGAAAACGTTCCAAGTAAGATATTTAATTATATTATTTATAAGAAATAATTTTTTTTTTTTAAAAGTATGCTTTCATTTCATTAAAATTACTTTCTTATTATACTAAATTAATTAATGAATTTTAAACTATTAATTTTTGTCCTCGTTGGAGGTTAGGAGGCACACCGTTCTACATTTTGGTTCTCTATTATTCTATTCTTATTTATTATTATTCTAATCTAATATTATTTTGTTTCATTGTTAAGTTTGAAGATAGCTAGTGGTGCTATAGTATGCGATGAGAGTATCTTGAAAGGAGATATTACTATTGGAACAGGAACCGTAGTACATCCTAGGGCTAGTATTTTGGCAGAAGCTGGACCAATTTTTATCGGAGAAGGAAATATTATTGAAGAGATGGCAACTATAGCTAACAGGCAAGCACAATTTATTTTTTTTTTATTTAAATAACTATTTTATCTACTCTTCTACTTTTATAGATTACCACATCCTGAAAGTGATATGATACCTGTACAAATAATCGGTAACTACAATGTTTTCGAAGTTGATTCTATCTGCGAGTCACATAAAGTTGGGGATAACAATATATTAGAAACTAAAGGTATATGTATATATAATTTCTATTAAATCTCTTGCACTATGATTAAACACGCAAAGCTATATATGATGCTACATTTCTCATATTTGAACTGTAAACCGTATCACGAATCTCATACATTGTTATAGTGCAAGATTTCTTTAGTTATTTTATATAATGTTAATTATTTTCTATTTTATACAGCTTACATTTCTCAAGATGTCGAATTAACTAATGGATGCGTAATAGGAACAGCTTGTTCCTTGGTAGAACCAGAAACTATTTTAGAGAATACTGTAATATATGGCAGCAGATGTCAACGAAGAGAAATGAACGATAAACCATTTGTAAGAATTACTATTTAATCTAAAAACTATAACTTTAACCCTTTGCGGTCATACTTTATTTCTATGTTGAATTTGGTTATCTGGATTCTTATAGAACAAACACTGAGAAATATATTTATGAATTATTTTTTAACTTTATGTATTCGCAATGATGCAAGGTTTAATTTTATTTAAAAACTATATTTTATAATGCTACATCCTACGATATCTTTCAAAACATTTTTTGATATAGAAGTGCTGGTTTTCAAGTAGAAATTAGAAATATGACCGGAAAGAGTTAACATTCCTATACTTTAATCTAAATAAATTATACTACTGCGCTTTTATTTTAGCCACAAGTAGGACAACTGGATTATCTTAGGAGGATACTACCGAGTTATCATCACTTACGGAAACCTAATGTCAAATCAATGAAAAATGAACCGATAGTATAATCCCATCATCATTACTGACAAAACGATACAAGAATATCTAATCTAAATGATGAAATTATTTATAAATACAATTAAATTTAAATATTTAAATGCTTATATGTGTATTATAGTAATTAAAATAGTGATAAATAAGCTAACTTATATAAGTTATTGAACATTTATTTACAATAATAATAATATTAATATTAATAATATATTAATGCTGCACTTTTATAAATAAAATTATGTGAATCTTATGTCCTTTTTAATATTTCATGACTCAAAAATTCTCATTAAAATTTGATTATACCATAAAAGCCTTTATTATTTATTTAATATTTCTTCTTCCTCCTCTTTTTATCAGGACTTTGTCCTGTTATAATAGCTTTTTTTTTATTGCTATTTCTAGGAGCGATTTATTGTATATAATACATTCTCTCTCTCTGTGATAGTATAAATAATNGTATATAATACATTCTCTCTCTCTGTGATAGTATAAATAATATAGTTCTATTATAATAAAATTTTAAATAAATATATTAAATTTTTAATGTATAAACATGTGTGTGCCTTCAGAAATGCATTTATAAGTATAATTAAAGATGAAGCAATTTATAAGACAATTAAATAAAAAAGAATCCAGAAGATTAGATGATTAATCCAACGATGAACACCTGTAACAAGAAGAAAACMTTATTAGTCATACAAATCACAAGTGACACACAATAGCCTGACATATAAATCGTCCAATTCGYAGATGCACTTTTCAATTGAATTTTATATTTATTTGGAACAAATCTCTATTTATCGTTGTAATGAAATTAAACTTAAACGCATGATTTTACATTTACATAAAATAAAGAAAAATAAAGCAATAGGAAAAGTAAAAGTACTAAGTTACTAAAAAAAAAAATATCTATTAATTATTGTGAAATACTTTAAAAGTACATTTTATAGAAAAGGAAAATTGCAGATCTAATAGAATACGAACACAATGAAAAATTTGAAAGACGAAACAAGAAAAGAGAAATTATTGTAATATTTACCGAGCGTTATTTAAGCTTGAAAATTGAATAATWGAAAAAATGTAATATTTTTGACTTTAACTAAACACATTTGCATCTTTTAGACGATACGGACACGAATTTGGTGTCCCAAGGAGATGGAATGGTCCATCATCTCCAATTAAAACTACAAATTAATGACGAGCAAGCAAGTGATATAATAAAATATAAAATATGACTAGAGAGGTATTCTCAAAAAGTTCGAACTTGCTGTTGAACCTTTGAAAATACCTCAAAAGTCTATGTAGTTGCCCACTTGATACCACAAATTTGTGGGGGCCTCTTCGGCAATTAGCCTCTTCGGCATTTAGCCTCTTCGGTGTTTAGCCACTTCTTTCTTCATCCCTGAAAACTGCATTGGACAATATCTACGTTCGAGCAAGATAAGATCTCTCGTAGTTTTTTTGCAAATTAACTCGTATTTTTGTTTGATAATTCTA
>NW_014569827.1:0-91818 GCF_001313835.1 Polistes canadensis
ATCAAAATCGTCAAAGAGATGCATATGTGGTTAGTTAGAGTCAGAAATATTACAATTTTTGTATTATTAAATTTTGAAGCATAAATAACATTCCATATATATTACAGTAATTTCTCTTTTTTTATTTTGTCTTTTAAATGTTTCAATGTGTTCGTATTTTATTAAATTTGCAATTTTTCTTTTTTATATAATGCAATTTAAAAGTATTTCATATATATTTAAAAGTAATCAATAGATATTTCATTTTTTAGTAACTGAGTATTTTTACTTTTCCTATTTCTTTATTTTTATTTATTTTTTATAAATGTAAAATCACTCGTTTAAATTTCATTTAAATATAAAGATTTGATTAAAGTAAATAGAGAATTCAGTTGAAAAATGCATCTGCGAATTGGACGATTCATATGTTAGGCTATTGTATCACTTGACTGTATTACTAATATAGTTTGCTTATTGTTACAGGTGATCATCGTTGGATTTATCATCAAACCTCCTGGATTCTTTTTTATTTGAGTGTCTTAAATTGCTTCATTTTAAAATATATATATAAATGCATTTCTGAAGGCACACACATGTTTATATACACTAAAAATTAAAAATAATTATTTCAAATTCTGTTACAACATAAATATACTATATATGCTATCAAAGAAAATATCATATACTATCATATAGTAAGAATATTGTATTTTTTGATAGTATTGTACCGTTATCGCTTTAAGTATCTACTATCGCCTACTGGTGGTCCCGGTAGTAACAAAAATGAAACTGGGTAGATAAAAAAGGGGACTTGTGAGCTTCTATGTACTTCTGTATTTTTTGCTTATACCAATGGTTTATCTTAAAAGTGATATTTATATCAACTGGTAAAATGCCACGAGCTCTTACAAAAATTCGGTTAAAAAATGCTGAGCAGTGTGGTAGCATTATGTTATACTACAAGAAAGTACACCAAACATCCAACTACTTTTAACTATCACTATCTGATGCGCTGACATTTTTGGACACCAAATAGAAGAAATGCAATCACGCTATGTGGTACTTGAATGGTTAAAAGAATCATCAAAGTTGTTTAGTATATCTTCTATTAATAGAATGTGTTTTAATAATTATAGGACAAGCCTTTAAACAATGTATAGTTTCCGTCCATCCAATACATTATCGTATTTTCTTTTCATTGAAGGCAACGTTTTAAACGTAGTTGAGTCTCATTCTTTCCCAAAATTTCAATCATTTCTATTACACTTGGTCCGCTCTAAAATAAATCATTTTGTTATTTATATGTAACTAAAATATGTTATATCATTACAAAGATAGTATTATTGTAGGAATACCTCTAAACCACTTAGAATTTTACGCAAAGTTTTCATCAAGCTAGGAAACGGGATACCGTTCTTTTTAGCAAGTTCTTTTAAATATGGTTTCAATACATCCATCAATAAATCATTCTCATCAGTCTCCGTCAACTTCTTATTTAAATTTTTAATAGCATCTGCAATTATTAATAACGATACACATTTTGTTAATTTAATTTTCATTGTAACGTTGTACCTATGCATTCAGGTGAAGTAATATCGGGAAGAGAAGTTGGCATGACCCATATAAATGCTAAATCAGTTGTTACAAGATCGCTTAACTTGCTAATCCTATTTTGCGCCCAATTCAATGTTGAAATAATGTGATCTCCATCTAATTTGAATGTCTTATTTTCGCTGAAATAGTAGATATTGAAATGATTAATTAATTGTCAACAAAATAACACAGATATTTTTCCAAACAATAAATTTTTATAATTGATAAATAGGAAACGTACCAATTTGGAAACGCTTCCTTTACTATTCTCCTTACTCTTTCTATTAAAAATTTATGATTGTTTGGACTGCTCAACAATCGTGATATTTCCAATCTATTAAATTCTAACAATATCTCGGATGCTAACTTTGTTGAATTTGAATTTATCCTTTTAATATCGAACTAAAAAAAAATAAAAAAAAAGACTGCATGATATACATGAATATTAAAATATAAGATATTTTAGTAAGATTAATAAAAATATTCTGATATACTCACTTTTTTAATCAAATGTTCATAAGTGTATATTTCCGGAGTATCTGGATTTCTCGCAAAACCACCGCCGGCATGAGTAACATAATTTAATAACGCCAATGGAAAAATATTTGAATTCCGGAACGAATCAACTCTTATTCCATCTTGTCGTTTGGATAACTTTGAACCATCACTATTTAGTATTAAAGGTAAATGACCGTAAACAGGTGGTACCCAACCAAATGCCCTGAAACAAACAAAAAATCATTTAATTAATTGATCATCTTATTGTATATTTAATATCTTATATAAAAGTATCATTTTACTTATAAAGCATTAAATGTTTAGGTGTTGATATTTGCCACTCAACACCTCTCAAAACGTGAGAAATTTTCATGTAATGATCATCAACGACGTTTGCAAAATGATAAGTAGGAAAACCATCAGATTTCATAATTATAGGATCACCTTCGATCTTTGAAATATCGTGAGCTACATGACCATAAATCAGATCATCGAATGCTTCTATATCTGGGGACAGCTGAATAATATTAACAGAAGATAAATAAAATTTCGTTAAATGATAAAAAATTATATAATCATCTTCAATAATCACCCTAAATCTAATACAATATGGTACGCCATTTCTCAATTTCTCGTTGACCTCTTCTTCAGTAGAATGTCTACATTTATTATCATATTTAGGCACATGACCATTTTTAATAGCTTCTCGTTTTAACAAATTCAATCTATTCTCTGAACAAAAACAATAGTAAGCGGTCTTATTGTGAAGAAGTTTTTGTATATTTTCTCTGAAATTAATATAATCAAAAATAATATTGATATTAATAAGAATTACAATATTTGTTAATATTCTTTGATCACAAAACGTCGCACTTGTATATTTCAAGACGTTTAGATTGAAGGTAAGGCCCGTAGGGGCCTCCTCTCATAGGATCTTCATCTGATATAATTCCAACCCATATCAAATCATCTTGTAATTTTTCCATCGCACCAGGTATTGTTCTAGATTGATCAGTATCCTCAATTCGTAGAATAAATGTACCATTTTTAGCACGAGCAAATAAATAATTATACAGTGCAGTACGTAAACCTCCCAAATGTAAATAACCTATTAGGAATATAATACATTATTAGATTATACTTATAATTACAATTATCTATATGAGTGATTATAATATCAACAATTTATTTAATCAAATATCATACATAAATACAAAATATATCCTAAAATAAATATAACTAGCTGTGTTATGACAGTAAAAAAATTCTCATATAAAAAAAAAATAAGCTAACCTAATAACAATAATTAAATTATCTCTGTTATTTTCTTGTTAATTATTTGCAAGAAGTATAAAAAAATATATATATACCAGTAGGACTCGGTGCAAATCTCACCCTCACTTGTTCGGAATAATAACGTTTTTGTAAAAACAAAAAGTTAACAATTCGAAGTGTACCGCCGCGCATTTTCTTAAGGCTGTTCATCATCTATCTTTCAAAACATATGTAACTTAACCCTTTTGTTACAGCATGCTTTGGGTTGTATATCGTTCACGTGTGCTACAGGAGAGCTTGCACAAGTATCGTTTCATATAAATTCGCTCGTACATACGAGCTTTTGCATAATACGGCCAATGGAACTATATACAAGGAGGACGATCGAGATAGGCGTTTGCGTCGAATTTGTGTTGTTGGAAATGACTGAATATTGAGTACAATAATATCTACGAGGGCGACGGTGATGTTCTTAACTTTAGATTTAAGTACGTGTGATTTTATAAATAAACAAATGAAATTAATAGGTCTCTTTGATGTTTTTGTTTTAATTACTGTTTTTAAAAACCAGACTAAGCGACTAGACGCGCTCTCTAGTGGCAATAGAAATCATTCTGTCATTGTGAACATTGTACCCACATTTATAACACGGCGATCGTCCTCCTTGTATATAGGCTCCATGATTTCCGTATATCGAATAAAATTAAGAGAAATAATTATTATTTTAATTATTAATAAAAATTAATTAATATGTTTATTTGAAATGTACAAATGCATTTACAAGAGAATGTGATTGGCTAATACATTGCACTTGGTTGCGTTAAAATCAGCCAATAAGCGTTGACCTTTGTACGCGCGTCTTTTTCGTATTTTTCAAATATTTCGTGTTTTAACGCGATCATTTTCAAGTTTTGATGTAGTTCACGTCGGTTATATTAGGTAATTATTGCGAATTAGTATATCGTCGAACTATTAAGAGATAATTATTAAATGTTTTCAATAAATAAATATAATTTAATTGTATATAACGGGAGTACTGTCGGGCGAATTGGCTTTATTTTTTTGTTTTATTAAAACGTCATTTAATTAAATAATAAACATTAATTTGAAAATAAGAAAAAAATTTATTGACACTCAAAATTATTTTATTTGTTTTTTTCATGTTTTGATCATATGTACATATAAATATAAATTATAAGATCGTTTCAATTTAGAATTTGTGAACATCCAATACTGTTGCCATTTTTTAACGTAGTTATTTGTATCCTTTGTTAAAATTCTGAATCTCCGATAAATAGATTGAAGCATGCATTTTCAGTCGGATATTATTATTATTATTATTAGCGTCCCATTTTCAAGAGGCTTCCGATTGAATTTGACTTTTCAAACATTTAGGTGTTAATTCATCCAGTCTACGATCTAAGAAGTTAACACAATTTGTTAACTGAGTTACCATTGTTTCTACTGCACGCATATGAGAAGAAGTCATATTAGGTAAAAATGATTCTACCATCATCACCTGCAAGTATATACTACTATTTTATCTCTATTAACAATGCTTAAGAAAACTTATAATTTAAAGCGATCAAATGTTAACTCATCATTACCCGTTTCTCTAAATTGGCTAGTTTAGACTTGAAAGCATCTAAATAACCAGGTGGTAGACTTCGTTCTTCTACAGGACCTGAATTTACAGAAGGAAGTTAAAAATTAATACAATCACATACTTATTCTTGTATTCGTTAAGTACATCAGGATAATACTATAACTTACAAAATTGATGTACGCCAACAACGTCAATGATAAAAGGCCTGTAAACCATGAATTGTTCTCTCAGAAAATGAATATATTGTACATTTCTGATTTACTTAACGTTATATGATTATTCTAATTTTTGATAAATCATCAATTTGTTATACTTGTCTTTTTGGGATCCTCTGAGCAATGAAGACAATGGTATTAAATGATTATCATGTCTTCTAATTTTTAATACTTTGCTATTGTCCTTTTCTATACCGGCCCAGTAATAAATAGATATTCTTAATTTGTCTAATGTTATTCCAGGTACAACAGTAAAACAGTTCAATGTTGTTTGTAACGTATCATTTTCTGATTCTATATTGATTAGCATAAACATAAATATTTGATTCAATAAATATAAACAATTGATTAAAAAATGTAGATAATTTATTAGATATAAGAAATATTAATTGTTCAATGTCTCTTAACCTTTCTTGTTTAGAAAACATATGTTTGTACTGTTGTCTATTACACACACATACAATAACACATATATAATCTTAAAACTTACCAATTTGATCGTATCTACGTATCAATATCCACATATTTATTTCACTTACACCCATTTTATCTTGAAAAATATAATAATAAAATAATGCAATGTTGAAAATATGTTACATCAACTAATTGAATTTATCAAATAGTTCAATCCATTAATTAATAGATTTGTAATTGAAAATATTTACAATACTTAATATGAATTTGTTGTAATATATAGAAAAATACTTGTATATAATAATTATCTTTAAAACTACTTTGAACTAATAACAACATGTAGCAAAAGATTCAAGATTGGAAACTAACTTCTAGCTTTTATCTAATCCACATGGGAAATAATTTTCTTTTGTGCCGCATCGCGTATACGAGAAATAAACGAAAATCATTTTCGTTAAGCAAAAATTTTCCATAAAAAATTGGAAAAAAGAGATTGGATTTGGATAAAAAGGATTCAATAAGTCGCCATCAGATTAGATTAATTATGAAAGTGATTAATTACGGTTGATTCTTCATACTTAAATTGTCTTTTCTCTTGTTATGAATATTAGACTTCAGTAAAATATTTTGTGTGTCATAAAAGTGATGATTAAAATGAACTTTTTTTCAATAATTCTTAATTAAGACATTCTCTTTAAGTTCAAATCTTGAATATTATCATGAAAGTTCGTACGTTAATTCATGATTTTTTCTTCATTTGACCTTACTTCTAGCATCTAGTTTGACTGATTCGTTCTCATTAACAGAAAAAACCCTTTGCACCCTTTCTATAAACTCTTTCATATGTATTAGATAACGACAAATAAACCCTTAGGCGTCTCACGCAAATTCTTCAATGTAATAGTAATGGATTAGAATCGCATTTCCTTAAAATTTGTTCAATTAATTATGATGAAGCCATATTCTATGTAATTCATTTTAGAATTTAAAAAAAAAATCATTTCTATTTATTGATTTCTATTAAAATATTTAAAGTATCGTAATGTTCTTAGAATATATAACTATATTTATTATTATATAGACCTTTATATTATTAATTTTTTTTGAAAATAATTTGTATTGTTATTTGAATGATCAAAGCAAGCCATTTAAATCTTTCGCTAATTGCGCGCCATATTTGATTTACTTTTATCTCTTATCATCGTAGTGGTTGTACTCAGAATTTAAAGAAAATTGGAATGATAAATACAATGAATAATAAAAATAAAACCTAACGATAGTATTTCTAATAGATTAAATTACATTTTATTTAAATATTATTTCATTTAAATTCAATTTCTCTTATTTTGTTATGAGAGAGAAGGAGAGAGACAAGTATAATGAATTGTATTTTTTCAAATATTTTAACTTATTTATACTGCAATTGTCGGAATTTTCGAAATATTTTTGTAAAAGTAAACAAATTATATTCTGATATATTTTATTAAATTTTTATATAAGAATTGGGTAAAATATGTAAATATAAAACAGGTGAATCGAATATGGTTGTGGGTCACGTGTGTCAAAATGACGTCAGAGAAAATGGACGTGTCTTCAGCCACTTCCGAATTCGAGCGTCGACTAATATCCGGCCACGTTAAAATAGATTATTTGAAGTAAATTTTGATCGGTGGCTTGACTTTACCTAAAAATTAATATAATTAAGTAAAACAATTACAGTTCTAAGTTAAGATTGTGTGTGTAAATGTGCGTTTAATATTAATTGGATTTATTAAATGAAACGGAGAATGGATTACTGGTCAACATGGATGCTTATTGTTTCAATGCTATTTCACACTATCTTACTTACGGGTGGCGTCGAATTAAGCTTCGAATTGCCTGATAATGCTAAGGAATGCTTTTATCAGGAAATCGAAAAGAATGTTTCGTCTACCCTTGAATTTCAGGTAGTGTTTTTAATTTTTATAAACGAAGTTTTGTTTAATTAACATTGTCATAAATACATGCATCTAAAATTACGTAAGTTAAGTCAACATCTAATAATATGTCAATTAATTTATTTACTTGATACAGTATTCATAGTTATAAGTTCTATTCTGACATAATATTGATTTATGTGCGTTTTCTACCGAATCAGGTTGTAACTGGAGGTCAATACGATGTAGATGTTACATTGGAAGCTCCGAACAACGAAATTATTTATAAGCAAGTTAAAACGCAGTTTGATTCTCATCCTTTTGTACCGACTATGTCAGGAGTATATAAAGTATGCTTTAGCAATGAGTTTTCTACGTTCTCTCACAAGCTTGTATATATGGATTTTCAAGTCGGTAATGAATTACCACTTCCTGGTCTTGGAGAACAAGTCACTGTTATGACACAAGTAAATAGAACAATGGTGTTTGGATTATTTGGATAAATATGATGTAAGATATTAATTGATTTTGTTATCGTTTGCTCTAGATGGAATCATCAGCGCAAGTTGTGCACGAAAATTTAAATAGTATTCTTGATTATCAAACGCATCATCGATTGAGAGAAGCTCAGGGTCGCAAGCGAGCAGAAGATTTGAATGAACGGGTCTTATGGTGGTCTGTGATGGAGACTATCGCAATTGTTGTTATCTCTGTAGGACAAGTGTTCATTCTCAAGAACTTCTTCACGGAAAGGAGACCTTACCAAAGGCTTTAGCATAATGTAAGAAATTTTGGTTATTTGTGGCTGAAATAAAAAAAAAGGCAACATATCCATCTAAATAATCTGGTCAGTGGTGATACACATGCGCACTCGAGAACTTTTGGATGTTGTCTCATGGTCATTAGTGGAATACAGATATTGCGTTATGTGTGTCTTTTCTATGCCTATGCCTGAGTTAAAAACTTGAGGTAAGACTAAGAAAAGAATGCAGCGCACTAAAGATATATGTTTCTTTTTTTTTGTTCTTTGTATATTTTTAAAGAGGTTTGCGCTATGAGAGATTTGGGTATCCTCTCGGCACATTAATTTATGAAATATGGAACATTTTCTCGCGGGTGTTGTTAGAACTATGAGCTATCAAAGAAAAAGGTGCAAGTGTTTGCGATGCCATACATTTAAGCACTTTAAACTCCTAAGTTGTAGTTTTATTAACATAAGCGGTACAAGAGACACTGACGCACTACGTCAAGTTTTTCTTACTGTGAATGTGTAAAATAATAAATTACAATGTTTGGGCGTGAATCTTTCTTGTACAAATATAAACCTTTTACCTTTGTGAGGTTCATTATAATAGATATATACGCATATATAAAAAGATAATAACAGAGAATACAAATTTAGTTATTAATTTATTGATATCTATCCTGTAATTCGTGCAAGACTTGTTTTTTCATTTTTATTTTCTAATAAAATATTTATAAACGAATAATACTAATAAGATAAAGTAAGTGTGTCAAGGTATCAACTGTGTAAATAAAGTAGATGATTCAGCGCATGGATTTGGCTAATTACAAAAAGGATAAGTGCCTAAGAATTAAAAAATAAGATATAAATGTAGAACAGCATATAATTAAAAGATAGCATAACACAACTAACCAACGAGAAAAGGATAGAAAGGATAGAATGGTGGTGGACTGTATAGAACAGGCAGAGTTGGTAAAACATTGCGTGCTTCATATTGTAATCCACTAAATATGGCAGAGGGTAGTAATTTTGGTTTTTACTTTACTAGGCGTATTAAATTTTGCCAGGCATTGAATCCATGGAGAATTTTGTCGCCAGATGGTACATGGAGAGCATGGGGAACATGGAGTGCCATGGCATGCATATTGAACTGTGTACATAAAGAAAAAAAGACAAATTTTAATAAAAAAATGAATAGATTCCTGTTGCAGAACATACCAATTGTCGTTGCCTTGACACGGTATTAACATTTTTATTTATTTATTTTACAAATTCACATAAGTATTATTTTTATAAAGAGAATAAGACAAAAAATTTCTTTTTTTTTTTAAAAACAATTAAAAAATTTATAAACGAATATAAAAATTTCTCTACAAAACGAGTAACAACAAGTTCAGGAGATACTATTTGAAGATTGTTAATAAAAGCAACGAGCTTAAAGTAATTGATGTACAAATTTTTATTTATGTACATAATTTTGTAAATATCTCATTTCTCATTTATATTATAAAATTCTTTTTATTTTATTTACGTTTAAATAGAATATATTTCATGAAGTTTTCTGTACGTCGATACCAGCGACGTGTTATGGCTTCGCGGGGCCCCTCGAAAGTTGAATTTGGTGGCTCCATGTATAGCATTGAATTTTTCTTTGGATTCAGATTTTTTTTTTTTTACTACAAAAATAAATTTGAGTTGATAGAATATTGATTTAGGAACTTTGGGGCCCTTTGTAGATGGTACCCTAGGTAATTGCTTTTTTTTGTTCATAGTATAATACGCCACTGGTCGATTAGATTTAAATGTGTGTGAATAGGGTCGGTATGGGTAGGTAGATTAGGCTGTTAATCTAGTCTTGATCCGCATTGATAGGGATGCATAAAAGTCTTGAACGGCCCTGTGTATGTATATACATATACATATATACTTTTTCGTAACTTTATAGGAAAGAATGCGCTTGAAATTCGAAAGAAGCCGGTCTTCTTTCTATGTAAGTATAACGTATGTATTCATGTACATGGAGGTTTGTAAATGGGCCATTTATTTTGAGCTCCGTACACGCCAAGTTTTCAATGGGTTTCTTCGATGTTTTCATTACTTAGTGTTTTTAAATTCTACGAAAATGCGTTTTACTTTTTATTTTATATATCGTTGAAGGATATTAATCTCTTTATGAACGATTTATCTTCAGAGTTAAAAAGGTAAAAATCTAATTCATAAATGTTTGTATATTTAAATTAGAAATTAATAATAACTAAGAAGAGAAACAAGTTTAAAAAAGTATGTCGAATGAATAACAAAACACCAAAATGTAATTTTCTCCCCTAAATCAAACATATATATCTACGTTTCTGAAGAGATTAAGGAACTTTGATTTATTACATTTAAATCATAATAAACGTCGATATCGTTATTGTCATTCAAAAATGTGTATGTTTTATGAACGGAAAGGGAAAGTTCGTAAATTCTACTCTATCTGTTTTTTTTTTAATTTAATTTAATTTTTTCTATCTTTAAAAAAAAGAAAGCAAAATACAAGTGCATTAAAGTGCACTAGTTAGACGAAGGTGGCAGGGGTAGGGTGTAAATCTTGATAGGGACGATGCTGGGTGACAGTGGTTGTAGTGGGGGTAAAATTGGAAGGGAAGAGGTCGTGTTATGCGCGCGCAGCTTTGTCGTGAGGTGGGGAGAAGGTCGCGCGCGGGAATAGCTGTCGTAAGTGGGAGAGAGTTAGGGTGATTGGTGGGGAGAGGGGTATCGTGAGTTCGCACGAGTTTTCAAACGGCAACGTTAGGAAGAAGACTGCTATTGACTACTCTTCCTTGTCTCCTTTTCGCTGCTATCCAGTTTACGTGTTATTTTATTATTTATTCCCATTCTTTCATTTCATTTTATTATTTTGTATTCTATTTTAGACTATCGATCAACATAAATCTTTTGATCGATGAATAATGTGCATCGTGGAGTGAGGACTTTAGTGAGATTAGAAAAATCAAAATCAAAAAGAGTGATTTTTATTGGTTATCGTCATTCGTTGTCATCTTCAGGTGGACATCGTTCGAGAGAGTGCAGATTTCGATAAAAGTAAGATTTAATTTTTATATTATTATTATTATTCGAATAATTTTTAGATAAAATATTGTATCGTCCTGATTGTTTTGTTCTTTTTGATTAATTGATTTAGTTTGTGTATTGTACGCGTAAATTAATACCAATGAAGAAGAATGGATATTTTCGATAGTTTTCACAATTATTTGAAAAATGTACCGTGGCGAATTAAAAACGCGCCAAATATTATATGCACACAATGAATGCATATAAGAAAACAAAAGAAGATCGCACGTTACGAAACAAAGATGGTCGACCCCTTCTTCGATACATTCACTTGTAGGTATAATATTAAATATTAATTAATACGAGTTTCTTCTTCGTATACTTGCTTAAAAAATGTCATATTATTAGTAAGGAAGGTTTACGTTCATTGACCTTTGGACTCGTTTAATTTAAATTTATACTTGTATTATAGGAAATCCACATTTATATCAGTCGATCGAATAATTGATCGACTATATGCGATTATTTAATTTTAAACCAATGTACACACACAAACATAAATAAATATTGTTTTTAGATTGGAATTAAATTAGATATATAAATACATTTGTATATATATATATATTATTATGATGATCGGTCGTAGAAAATGTTAGAAATTTTTGAAATTATATTAATTTTATTTCCTTAGGTTTTAACAATAGAATTAACAATAGAAGGGAAATACGAACACTAATGTATAAAATAAATAAAAACAGTATTATACTAATGATTTTTTATATTTCTATATAAACCTAGACGCAAATTATATGAAACTAAATTATAATATAATATAATAGTTTATAAACTATATATTATTACTTATTAAAATATAAATAGCAAAACTTAACCATGGTGGACTGTAGAGTTTTAAAATTTCGCTCAAAATCTTTTTTTTTTTCATCGCTGTCACTTCCGTTAAACGTTCCTATTTTCTTCTATTTTTTTTTTAAACTATATTTCTTAAACCTTTTATTGCTTCTGCAGTCCCTTCTTGAACTAGCAGATATTCTAATGAAGATTTGAAGATTCCATTTTATATCAAAGCTATTTATCAGACGTCCTAAGGTTTCTAATTCTCTCTGTGACACAGAGTTTATACTTTCGATTATTTAAGTCTAGCCAATACTTATGTCTAATACAAAATTTCCTATTTTTTTAGATTAAATTAGCATAGTTTTTATTATTTATTTTTGTGTGATTTATTCTAGCTAGATGCAATTTCCAAGGAGTTACTATAAATATGAATACAGAACGGTCTTTAACGTGAAATCTGAATTAAGATATTAGTTGGAATGATAATTATAACATATAAAATATATATAAATAATATGTATTATAACGATGATGTTTATTTCATACACATTTTGATTAATTCAGATAAAATATTTAACAATATGATGTAACAAATTCAAGCCAATTTACATTGCAAATGTAATTGTTGATGTATTATTATTATAGAAATTATTAAAGATTATCTATGCACAATTTTAACATTGTTATATTATAAATGATTGTAGAATGAAATTTATCTGAAATTATTTATAAATAAAATAAAATTGGATTAATAAAAATAGAAATAATATAATTCATTCGAATGATTATATTTGTCATATCCATACATACATACATACATACATATATACGTACACATGTAAATGTAAAATATAAGTTCATATACGTTTAAATATATATTCTTAGAACACGTTTCTGGTATAAATTCGCAATGTTCGAGTACAGGCAAATTGTAGTTTGGCTTCTTCCTATTGCACGTGAAACGCAACGCTCTTACGATCGATCTTAACGTCCAAGAAACAACTTGGTTTCATCGTTGTGTCGACATCGGACGACTACGACGACTACGACGACGACGACGAGGACGAGGACGGGTCGATGGCCCGTGGAAATATAATTATATGTACACCACACACGCCAATAACGAATACAATAAGTCAATAACTTGAATATGTATCTTTGTATTATAGATCATAGAAATGATTAGGAATTTTTTCAATTCTATTAATTTGATATTTTTCAATTTTACTATTTGAATTAAAAAAGAAAAAAATAAATAAATCGCTCCTAGAAATAGCAATAAAAAAAAAGTTATTATAACAGGACAAAGTCCTAATAAAATAAGGAAGAAGAAGACTATTTGAATTATTCATTTTTAAATGGAAATTGCAGACAGTAATATGTTGCTATTTGAAATGACTAAAACATCTTGAATGATAACAGAAAACGATATACGTTGCAGGAAACGCGTGTTAATGCATAGAAAAGGATAATTTATAATTGTAATTCTTTCTCTCTCTTTGTATATATTTATACGTTTCTCTTGAATAATTTTCACAAGTTAATTTATGTTTTTTCTTTGTAAAATAAGATTAACTCGGTTTCGTTTAGTTAGTTTCACATTGAAGAGAAAGAGAATAAGAGATAGAAAGGAGTAGTTTTAAGGTCTTCTTTCTATCTTTATTGAAATAACCTAGGTATATAAGTATAACCTATGTTAGAGCTACCCTACCTACACCTTTTTCTTCTTACAATCAAGACTGGTTCCAGTTATGGAGCACGGAACGCACACCGTAGATGTTCTTGCTAAAGCAACTACAAGCGTTTGCTCTCTCTTTCTCTCTCTCTTTCTCTCTCTCTTTCTTTTTTTTTTATCCCTTTCTATCTTTATTTCTTACTTACCTTCTTTCAAGGAAATTATCATAGAAGAACGGGTGATTCCTCTGTTAAATTCGATCAGAGATTTTCTCTCCTTTTCTTTCTTTCATTTATTCCAAATTATATATGTAAGAGAAAAAGAGAAAGAGAAAGCTAACATTTTCTCATTTAATTAAAGCGAAATTCATCGATAAATTATTATTATTATTATTAAAGTTGTTGTTTAAAATTTTTTTATTTATTCTTCTTCTTCTTATTATTATTATCATTATTATTTTGATTTCTTAGATAGAAGCGAAATTTCACGGCAAGAGAATCATTTAAATCGACTTTAACGAGAAATATTATACTCAATTGCGGTTATAATTATATTTATTTCTCACTAACGAAGAGAGGTATCTTTTTTCTTTTTAATTTCCTTTTTAATCGATTAAACAGTTACTTGAATCATTTTTCGTTAATTAAGACTATATATCGGTAGCGCAATTTTTGTTTAGAAATGTACTTATAATAATAATAATAATGAATGAATTAACGCGATTGTGAAATTTGTCGAAATTGAAATATCTCTTGTATTTTAATTAGAATTATTTGAAGAATAATAAAAGACGAATAGAATCTTTATTATTGATCGTGAAGGTAAACTATATATATGCATACATATACGCATGTACATGAATACCTTGAAGCATGAAAAACGAATTAATCCTGATCTACCTCGCGATAAATTAGTTCGCCAGGCGTGCAATCCTAATTACTGTTGCAGTTAAGAGAAAGGAATAAAGAGAGAGAGAGAGAGAGAGAGAGAGAGAGAAGAGAAGTTAAAGAAATAAGCACGTTTGTATTTATTATGGTGGGAGGATTTCGTAACGAACGAGATATCCCTTATGGCGTTTTTGAAAGGAATACAAGAGAATGAAGAAGAAGAAGAAGATAGATTTTCCTTAAAGATAAAGAAAGAGAGAAAATGATATGAAATTAACTTACGACCCAGATCATTCTTTTCTTTTTCACCTATCGCTAGTTAATTTTATGGATTTTTTTTTTCTTCATTTCATTCATAACTCACTCACACATAGATACACGAAGAGTTATCGAAATGATCGTTGAGATTAAAAAAAAATACAAATTTCATTCATTCGTTCGTTCGTGCATTCGTTCGATTTTAAATGAGAGATTCTGTACAAACGGTAGACATTTTTTTTCATACTTATGTAAAATAGTTTGATGATTAACACATG
Organism: Polistes canadensis; assembly: GCF_001313835.1. Lineage (NCBI taxonomy): Eukaryota > Metazoa > Arthropoda > Insecta > Hymenoptera > Vespidae > Polistes > Polistes canadensis. Next base: position 15,249 of record NW_014569827.1, read on the forward strand.
TTTGCATATACGTGTCTTGTATTCGGGGGGGATAAAAAAAATTCGTCGAGAATTTCCGATAACGATGAGATGGAGAAAACAAACATCGAACGAGTTGGACGTGTTTCAATGCAAAATAAAAAAGAAATAAAAAAACAGAGAGAGAGAGAGAGAGAGAGAGAAATCATAGAAGGGTGATTCAACGTACGAGTAGAGAAAAAAAATAGGGAAAGAAAAAATATAAATAAAAATAGAAAAATAGCGAGAAAGATGAATAAATTCTGATGACGTATAGTATAGAAGTTAAGTTTTTATCTAGGACGAGAATTTATTTTGCGTTCTTCTTTCCTGATTGATTTTTTTTTATTTTAATTTACTATGTATTTAAAAAACCTTACATTGTGTACTATATTTTCATATAGTAGTAATGCATCAAATCTTTTTATTTTTATTTATAAACAAAAATTCGAGAATATATCTGCATATTATATTTTCTTCTTTGCTTTTTCAATTTCTAAACTTGGATATATTTTTACGGAGTTGTATGAGTTCCTTCCTTTTTTTTTGATGCGACTTCAATAGACGATATTTGTTGTTTAAAGTTGATTTATTGTGTTATGAACCGTTCTGCTCTATTACCTTTTTACATTTCTCAGAAAAGAACTTATAATATGGAACAATTTAATATATACGAATTGAACTGAAACAAATTGAAATACTTGCTTTTCATGTTTTTTTATTTCTGACTCTCTCTCTCTCTCTTTATTTTCTTTCTTTTTTAATATTTTCCTTTTTTGCGTTCAGGATTTATAAACTTTTAAATCTTTTAAATCTCTCTTATAGTATCTAACAAAGTATCTAATGCAAAGTGGTATATGTATCTCCTCTCTCGTGGCTTTCGATTCCCAGGATGCAGCAAAGAAGCACAGTCTCTCTTTCTCTCTCGGTTGGAATTACCGTGAACGTATTAGATTTCTATTTCCGCAAGCGTGCGTGCATGCGTGCATGCATGCGTGAGTGAGTGCTTGCGTGCATACGAGCGTGCGTGCTCGTTCGCTCGATTCTCGATTTTTCAAATTCACGTGGAAATTATTCAGATCACTGTGATGAATGTACATATATTCTTTTTTTTAAAAAAAAATCCCCAACAAAAAAATAAAAACCAGAAGAACTTTATATTTTTTTTTTATTTCGCGTTCGTTTCGATAAATCGATCGTTCTGAATCGAAATTCATAGAGAGAGAGAGATAGAGAGAAGAATTTCGTATAACAGTTGCATTCTGCATTCGATTTTGATATCCTTTATTTTGTATTTTTATTACATTCGTATGTTAAATCCGGAGAAAGGTATTTCGATTTATTTATACATGGATTACAACGTGTACGATGATGCAGGTCAACATTCCAGCTACACATGTCTACTTTTATAGAGATCTCGTCAAACCGGTCGGCATTCTCGCCAAGGATTTTCCCATTTTTGGTTGGAAGTTGATAAAAAAAAAGAAGAAAAGGAAAGTAAAAATAAGGTCTCCCTACGAGAACAACGTGTATTTTAAGTTTCGATAGATCGATATGGTGGTATTTCGATAATTCATTGTAAGCTGACTCAAAGTTGCATGAAGATTTATTCCTTTTTGTACAGTTTCATCGATCCTCCTTACTTGATCTAGATGGATCATCGTTACAATATCACTCTACTGTAATATTATAACGTCTATATGTGTAGTATGGGTATGTGTGTGTGCATAATTATACAATTACAATATTAAATAGTAATGCGATTATCCTCCAACAATAATAATTATGTATATGATTAAAATAATAGTAAGAATCACGTTCACATTTTACGTTTATGCGGTTGTGGGCATAATAAAAAAAACAATGTATCTGTTATATAATATTATTCGTATCGTTACACTCTTATCAATTTTATTTGTGATTTTCTTTTCCTTTTCTTTTTTTTTTTTTCTTAAATACTATTAAGTTATTATAATTAAACTCGATTAGGATCGTGGCAAGTATAACAGCGGACATAGCACTCGACACGTAGCTGTTTCCCTTGGACAATCGATCGGAAGTTGTAGAAGAGCGAGAGACAATTCTCTCTTCCCTCTCATTCTCTCTCTCTTTCTCTCTCCCTCTTTTTCACTCTCTTTCTATCTCTTTCTTTTTCCCTTTAGGAAGTATAGTTGTACGGCTATCGCTTGGAGCTATCATACGAGCACAAGTGGCCGCGTGCAGAAAGTGCAAATGCAACGGTGGTGAGGGCGCAGTAAACCCCCTCTTCTTCCCCTCTTTTCTTTTTTTTTTTCTCTCTCTCTCTCTGTCTCAATTTCTCCCCCTTTTTTTTTGTCGTTTTCATCTCCAACAAAAGCTCCATCAGGAGGAGAAAACACGCGAGGGATAGAAACGCGAAACGCTTCAACGTTTCATTCGCGTACACCCGCTAATAATGAATCCGTGCGCTTTGGCTTATTCTTTGTGGTTTTCTTTGTTATTTTCTACTTTTTCTTCTTGTTCTTCTTCTTCTACTACTACTCCTTCCTCTTGTTTCTTGATTTTTAACTTTTGTCTTTACATGCATCATTTTGTTTTATTTTATTTTATTTTTCTATTACTGCACGCACGTGGTAACTGAAAATTATCAAACGTGTATCTTCAAAATCATGTATGATTCTCTTATATACCGTCAATTAAATTTATATTTTTCTTTTATTTAGATCTTTTATTTTTATTATGTTTATCCGAGATAAGAGAATTTTGCTCGCAATTTTCTTGTTATTTTTTATTTTACAATTGCATACGAAAAGTATATATCACAATTATAATATTTCATATCAATGCGATCTTTGTTCTTTCTTTTTTGATCATTTTTTTTCTTCTTCGTCTTTCGTCCTTCATTAATGAAAATATTTGATTTTTCATATTTTTATCCTTCCCATTTTTTTCTTTTCTTTTCCCATCTTCGAATTCTCTCTCATTGTTCTACAACCGTCATTATTATAATTATAATTATTGTTAGTATAGAAAAGAAGATGTGTTAAAAAGAGGAAAGTTTTCTCTTCAGTTTGATACTCGAATGTTCGTAAAAGCGATAATAATAAAAGATCGATGTATGAGTTGTTCTCGATGAAAAAATAATCATCAATCTTAATACGCACGACGAATTTTCATTTTGTCATATACGATCTTTTTCCATTGATTGAAAAAAGATAAAAGATTATATTCAACGTCAAGGATGATGATCGTTTGACACACACGCATACACACATACACAGAATTCTTTCCCTTGGAACACAAAAAGTATTTTAATCTCTTCAAATGTGTGTCTTCGTTCCCATTTTACTTGAAAGCATTGATAAAAAAAAACTTTGTTAATTTGTCCGAAAAAGGATAGCACGATTTTATTATTATGTCAAACATTTCAATTTAAGTTCAATGTTTAATTGAAAATATCGTCTACGACAATTATTGTATTTTTGTTTCTTTTTAACGCAATAGTGACCAGTAGAAATATTGTTTGTATTTACTTCGGAAGAAATTTCTCTCTTATTTATTTCGGCATCATTATTAACGAAGCTTTTTATTTAACTTGTTATTTATTAAAAGAAAAAATATTGTACTTTAACCCTTTGAATGCTGAATACTTTTAACTGAAGTGTTTTCTACAAAGGAAATAATTTATTAATAATAATTTTTCTTTCTCGCAATATATATTATTTTTATCTGACAAGATACAACAAATATATTACATTATTTTACATTCACATTGATAAAAACGCGCGTATCAAGTTTTACCAAACGCATATATGCGTTCATAGCACTCAAAGGGTTAAAAAATAATTTTGTTTGGTTGGTGGTGGTATAGAAGAAAAAAGGGGGTTTGCTTAGAGACAATTTAATAGAATATTTTCGGTTGTTTCTCCTCGTAGAATTTAATTGATCGTCGTAACGTGATTATATTGTTTTAGAGGGGAAAAAAAGCAAAAAAAAAAGAAAGAAAAACTAATCGTCGAAAAAAAAATGTCGGTGGAGGGTAAAATAAGGCGTCCAACGAAGGCGCGGCTAACTCAAGGAACGATACGTAAATGAAGCCAAATGAGAGAGGAATGACGCTTCCAATATCGAGCTATGAGAAGCTTCTCGACCAGGTTCGAGAGCTTACTCACGAGACGAGATTGTTGCAACGAGACTTGCATTCTGCTCTATACAACGCGAACATCCCGCAGGACGTGAATCACAATTTGACTTACGAGAGACGCGATTGTAAAAAAGGTAAGTCGAATTGTCTCCTCTCCCTTTTCTTGTCCGGGGAAAAAAAGGAACGAAGAACAAAAATTCGATCGTAAACGAATAAGATCCAAATTTTTCTCATTTTTTGTATACAAAGAGTATATACTTATTTGCCATTTTTAGTAGAAATTCTTGAAAGTATCTTACTTACATTAGATAGAAGACGGAGTTACACATACCATTTCCAAAGAATTTGCCTCGCATCCAAGATTACGTCGCGTTATCGGTGCCATGAAAAAGAGAAAGAGAGAGAGAGAAAGAGAAAGACGCGTGAAACTCGATTTAAACTATCACGAAGAGGATCGTGACACGTGCTATGTCTAGCGCATGGCGTCTGGACGTTGAAGAGACGACGATGGCTTTGGATCGGTGCCACCAGAACTACGCAGCTTTTCACGAGAAACCAAACCGACCTGAAAAAAAAGAACAAACGAAAAAAAAATACTAAAATATTGGATGAATTTCCCTTTCTCTCTCTTTCTCTCCGTCTGTTTGTTCTCGTACACGTAAAGAATGTATTTGAAATCATATTTAAAGTTTCAAAAAAGAAAAAAACAATCTACGATACAAATATTTGATCACACTGAACAGAAAAATGTTGTAACATGTTGTTGAATGTGTTTTTAAGGGTTTATGATAAAAAATATTTGCAATATAACTTGAACCATTTTGTAAATCAATGAACTATTACATAGATGCATTAATTGTTACATATTAGTAAATAAAAGTAAATGGGGGGGTTTGACAGTGCAACCTTTTGGCTCGGTGACAGGGAGAAAGATAAAAAAGGAGGATAAAATGTTTCTACGAATTTCGCTCTCTAATCTTTCTTCTTTGAATCTACATCTACACAACGCGCACATACACACACGTGAATACGCATAGGGAAAAGACCATTACTATTCCTATTTTATTTGGCACGTACATATAACAGGAAATTTAGGTGTGTGATACAATAGGTGGGGTGAACAGGGGGAAAAAAAAGAGAGTGGGAGAGAGAAAAAGATAGAGAAAACGTATTTCGAGCGAGTAAACGAGATCTTCGATGCATTCACGTGTACGAAACAGTTGTATGTGCGAGTAAGCGAGACAGACAGTTAGACATGCATAAAAAAAGAGAGAGAAAGAGAGAAAGATAGAAATGAAATTTGCTCAATGTCTTTAAAGATTAGACTTTTAGATGACAGAAAAGAAAAATCGTTCGAACGTTGAGGATATAAATACAAAATTTTGATTATTTTTTTTCCTTTCTAATAATTCAATTAATTATCCTTTTTTTTTCTTTCACTCACTCATTCTCTCTCTCTCTCTCTCTCTCTCTCTCTCTCTCTCTCTCTCTCTCTTTCTCACTCACTTTTCCTCTTGATCGTTTTACCTTATTTTTCTGTTTTTTTATTTTCTTCAATTTTGTTTCTCTCAATCCAAGTATAATTTTGACGATGACTAATTATCGCGAAGAGGTAAAATTGAAGGAGTAGTTAACGAGAACTAACCTCGTCTCGATTCAAAGGCACAAATCCACGTAAATATGTGTGTGTATTTAATGTATGCATGTGTGTATGTAAAAGATCATGATGATTAAGAGAAACGTGTGCTACCAGGCATCGAAATAATTTTGGTTAGGCTCGAGTGACTCAAGTTCAAGGGCAATTCGCATATGGATTTTCTCAGTGAGTAGTACTCATCATTATGATCAACGTGTTATGTTGCCGCCATGTAATAATTGGCCAAAAGGATTTCAACAATTTTTCTCATAAAGAAATTTCTTTCTTTATTTATTTATTTCTTTATTTCTTTCTCCCTGTACTCGTATTTATCAAACGCGAGTAATGTTTTATTTAAAGAACTCAAGAGGGTTGGTACTTGATCCTCTTTTTCGCTTCTTTTTCTTCTTCTTCTTTTTCTTTTTTGCTTCTTCTGGTAACTGTATTTTTATTTACGTATATATATGCATGCACATACGTAACACCGTTCAATTACATAAAACACGTGCGAAGGAGAACCGTCTATCAGTTTGTTCGAGCACTCTTCTCATTACTTTTGCATCTTTTTGCCACGATTTTACATACAGTACAGTACGGTTATATCAATCGTCTCTAACGAGTTTGAGAATGTATAAATGATTATTAGTTAAATTGATGTAAGAGGTTCTTTTTTTTTTGGAAATTGTAATTTTCAATTTTCTGTCTTACTCCAATATTTTTTTTTTTATTGTAGGTACAAAATCGAAATGAGTGTTTTGTAATATCAATGATAATAGTATAAATTAATAGTATAATAAATAATAAAAAAATATTATATTAGTATAGTATAGTATACAAATTATATTTAAATAAATATTATTTCTAATAATAATACACATGTATCTCTTTTCAGGGAGGATACTGGCAGATAATATATTAAGAAAAGACGAAAAAAGACGTAGGACTGAGGATGGGCAAGGTCCTTTTGTTGAGTGCAAGTGAGTTAATAATATTTAGACAAAAAATATGTACTTTAAAAGATAAAACTCTCAAAAGAACCCACAGCCCTCCCTCCCTCTGTTTCTTTTTCTTTTTGCTTCTTCGTTAGAGGCATATACAACACACTAAGGAAGTTGTATACAGCAGCTTTTACTTAGTTCTGGGTTGATGGCACCAAATATTGTGCCGGACGCGTCTTTGCTCTTGCAACGTTCTGAAAAACTTTTGTGATCGTTAGCTTTCATCTTCTGTGCATGCCTGTAAAGCAGGTTCTTCTCTGTCGCGCATTTACCACTACTACTACTACTATTACTAATACCACCACACATTTATTTCACGTTTCAACGCTTCACTTTTCATTCTTTCCTTTGCCGTTGGGGTGGTTGTTTCTAAAATTGTCTAGTATTTTACACCGAGGTATTTTAATGGAAACACCTTTTCATTTTCTATTATTCCATCTACTTAAAATTTTATCTTCACCATTCTCTTTGGCATGAAAAAAACATAAAAATTTATATACTTAAAAGGTCTGATTATTGCTATCAGAACAGTTTTTAGGACTAAAAAAACCCTTGGGGGTAAATATATACCCCAGTTTGTAGTTTGGGAGTTAAATAAGTTTGTATAGTTCTAGGGTTAAATATTTGGATTGAAAATAAAAAAAACAAAATTGATACAATAAATAAGAAAGAATTTGTTTGTATGATTTTTACCAGCAATCTCCGACTTCGTCCAAGGTTCTTATCAAATTTGGAGAGTGTTGACTATTTTCGATCGGGCGACCTCACCAGTCGACTTTTGGCCCAGAGAAACTACGAGCACGATCGATTGATCTCGCAGGTAAGCTGTAACACATTTGGTTGCTGGTGTTAGTAAGCGTTTGATTCCTTTGAACTACGTCGTCTCGTGCAAGCAAGCAAACTAGCAAGCAAGCAAGTAAGCAAGCAATCAAGCAAGCAGCAGTAAGTGTGAACGTGTAAGAGCTTCGTTAACGAACCCTCTCCTTTGTCCACACGCACCATCGTCATCATCATCATTATCATCGTCATCATCATCAACTATCATCATTCTACAACGGAGCTTAGTAATTTAATGTTGGACGACACTGTTGGACCAAGTGTAAGCCAATTAACAAGCATTCACTTACATTTTGTAGAAATGTATACCAACCGTAGTTTTATTTTTCTATACCAATTGTCCAATTAGAAAGTAATCTTGTCATTTATGGTTCTTTTTTTCCCTTACAATAGAAAATAAATGATTAATATTGAAATTCGAAAATTGGTGTACACTTGTGGTGAAAGTTTGTCTTTAGAAATTGGCCACTTTCCAAATGCGAGTAGTCTAATTACTAATTATTCTTCTGTTACCTCATCAAAGAGACATTTATAACGTCCATTGGATAACAGAGATTAATTCTTATTTACCTCTTAAACCTTATGATCATCATCATCCTCGTCATCACCATCAAAATGTTATATATGCAAAGTATACTTAAAAAGCAACATTTCTTGTACGTATAAGACATCTAAAAGTACATATATATGTACTTATGAATCATGCCTGTCATTATCTCATTCAGCTTGACGCGACAGATGTGATCTATGTAAAAAGAGATATCACTTATTTCTGGAATTGTGTTAATAATCGTTTTTTATCAGAACCAGTTATTAATAATTTTCTCATTGTTAGATTATTATTTCCTTTTAACAGTTGCTTTATCGGAGTTCTTCTCAGATTTTTTGTTGCTTCTTTTTTTATAAATTATTTTTTAAGGTCAGTAAAAGGTCGCATTCTAGGGAACACATGTGTTAGTATCTATGAAACTATCAGCAACGAGCTAGTTAATACGTTGCATCCGTAGTTGCTTGCTTGCTTGCATAGCACGCTGTATTTTAAACCGCAGTGCAGTCGATATTAATGCAACGAAACGTACTTATTATAGTATTAGATTAGATATGGGAATCAATATAAATATTTTCTTTTTTTTTTCTTTGAGAGAGAGAGAGAGAGAGAGAGAGAGAGTAAGATAGAGGAGATTTTTCAAGCTGATATATAATCTGTAAAAGTATTTAATAGATTTATTTTCTTTTCACGCACCAAGTTTTTTATATTCACACGGTGGTGGTGTATCCGTTTAGAAGAATACTTAATAATGCGATACTTTAATCTTCACTCACGACCCAACCTGTACTGTTGTAAAAGTTACATAATTCTACTGTATATAATTTATTTGTGTAAATTGCATCTATGATGCGTTATGGGGTGTGCTGTGTAAATGTGAGAACTTTTATTTCACTATTTATTGTTTGTTTGTCTGATTAATTACTATAAAATGTTTGTGTTTTACGAAAGTTATCGTAAACATTATCAAAATATTTCAAGTTCAATGCTGTGAATCAAGTGCATTCTCTCGAAAAAAACCCTATGTATATGCTTGTCCTTCCGCGTGCCCTTCAAATATATACGCACACACGTACAAACACAGATCTATCTATATATAAAGCATATATATCAGCAGGGGTGGTAGAAAATTATGGGGTAATCGTGAGAGAGTGAGAGAGAAGAAGAAGAAGAAAAAAAAAAAGAAGAAGTGAAGTAGGAGAAAGAGAAATTTCATTGGCGAGCATGCGCCTTACTCATGGGGGAAAGATTGAAGGGGACCGGGAAGTTAGGGGGGATTGTGAGGGTTTTACCACCACTCTACTCTACTTGCAGGGGATGTTATTGATCAGGCTTTCTCTCTCTCTCTCTTTGTGTGTGTCCCTTCTTTCAATCCAACAAATAGCCCGAAACTGTTTAACTAACCCCCCATAGAAAAGAATATTGGGCATTCATAAAGTACCTGCATTTTGTTTTTTTCCTTTCTTTCTTTTTATTTCTTTTCTTTTCATTATAACTGTTCAATTGTAATCCCAAATGTTTAATTTATTTAATTAAGAAGATTTAATTAACAAAAATTTGATACTCCAGTCACACACAACTTAGTCAATTTTGTAAACATTTTATTTCCTATGAAATGTTCTTTTCAGTATATAAAAAGAAAAGAAAAATTGCATCTGAGGATAAAAGATAAATAAGATCGTCTAATCTTGACCTGTAGAATGTTCTTTTTATTATAAGAAAATTGTAGTTTGTTTATTTTTAAAGGGTTGAACGTAGATAAGATTTGAATGTACCTTAAAGGGATATAGTGAAAGGGTTGAAGAGGATGCAGATAGATCATGGAACAGGAAGGAAGATTATGTACACAGCGAGAGATAGAGAGAGAAAGGAAATCGAGTGTGAGAGAAAGAGAGAAAAGTAGAGTATGAGTAAGTGAGAAAGAGAGAATGATAGAGTGGGAGTTGTTGAGAGGAATAAGAGAGAGAAAGAGAGAGAAAGAGAGAGAGTGAGAGTGAGTCAGTGATGGCGCACAGCAGCCAGGCCGAGCCCAGCTGTTCTCCGATCCCCTATCCTACGTCAGTTTATATCAGCCACTTAGGCTACGTGCATTCGAGATTCCTCATTTTCCTCGTTAAATATTATGTACGTTTAGTGTTGAAAAAAAAAAAAATTAAAAATTACAAGGGGGGGAAAAGAATATTTAATTGTTAAAGGACAGAAAATTTCATTTTCCAAATTCAACAGTTATAAGAAAACAGTAAGAGATGAAATCATTCGTTCCAATTGTTTTGTTGTTGTTGTTGTTGCATTTCAAGAAAATATTTATATTTGATAATCAATCGAATTCGTTGAGATCGATATTGTGATAGTACTTTCGAAGTTATTTTTTCAAAAGTCCTGAAAGACTTAAATTAGCAAAGACAACGTTTAGTTGCATTTCGTTTCTTTGCGGTTAAGCTCGTTATCATTCGACCTTCCACGTTCTCGATTCTTTCCGTTATGGACGATTCAGTGTGACGGTTCTTTTAAGTCTGACTGCTATACATACATACCACAATGTTTTTCCATTCCTTTGAATTTAGTTCTTGTTCGTTTTTCCTCTGCACCAAGTTTAATCGTTGCAGTGTACAACCGGAGAATAATTAAATTGAAACGCGTCTTGTGATCATCGAATGTTTGCTGCGTGTTCGAATTGAAATGTACGATGATTATTGTGATAATTATCAATTAATCAAATTGTATCGTTTAATTCGCGTAATATTTGAACAAATATATCAACAACGCGTCATTGTTTCGTAGATTATTTTCAATGTGCTGCAAGAGTGTAGAATGTGATCCGTGTGTACAGAAAGAAATGTTAATTTTAGAAAGACAGACACACATAGTTTTGACAATTTAGTTTGCTGAACCCTACGATCAAGTTGTTTTTTCTTCTTGTCAACTCCTCGAGTTATTTCCTATAGGATCATCTTATGGAGGATGTTGCGTCGAGCACGTGGCCCGCAAGTTGCACGCTTGGCATACAAAGAACATCGTAAAAACGTAGCCCAAGTCCGCAGCAACAGCAGCAGCTGCTCTGCTGTGCTGTTCTGTGTCTGCCTGCGTATGACTATAAATGGAACGTCGTGAAGGGACATCGATGCGTGTTGTTGTTATTCACCAAACGAAAAATACTCATCCGCGAGTAAGATCCTCCAAGATATTTTATAATCTTTTATCGATTATTCTACTCAGTGAATAAATTAATAAAAAAAAAGAACAAACGGAAAGATATTTCCGTATCGTTTGTTTAAACACATACACATACACACATATACATGAGACCAGAATAAAGGAGGTGTGAAGAAGGTTAGTTGCTATAAAAGAAAGGGGTTACTGAAATGGCATTGAAGGGGGACATTTTGAAAATCTTTGCTTCGACGCATGCGTCGAACCTCCTGTCCGACATCTGATGGAACACGATGAAGATTGAAATAGAAAGAGGAGGGAAAGAGGAGTTGGAGAGGTTCTAGAGAAAGTATTGTACTATTCAAGAGACACATCGATGATGTTACTACGTCCCATCAAACCAGGACAACGTTTGATCTATCATCGTGACGTTTGAAAGAGACACTTCATTCTAGTTCGTCGGACAAATTTCTTATATTTACGCACTCAAATATATTTTTTGGATTAAGTTGATAAAAGATGCCCAGAAATAATCCTGGGAATCAGATGAATCGTTCTTCGATAAGACATCTGTTATCAGATGATTCTCGTCAAGGATCATTTAATTCTTCGATGCGTCAACAACGATCAAACAACACGATGATTCCTTTACCATGTTCTACGAAATTTTTCTCAACGAATATTACAACAGTTAATCCAAAAACTGTTAAGACTAAGAAAAATCGTTTGAAATTAATCATGGAAAATAAGGAAAGTTTGGATGCTGTTGAGAAAGAAGAAGAAGAAGATCAATACGAAGATAGATCTTACAACGATCGTTTTAATGCAACTTCGACGATCTTACGATATTCAAAATTCGCACGGGATAATTATCGGACTAGAGATTGCAAGGTGATTGTCTTTATAATGAAAGAACGTGTCGTAGTAGTTGTTGTTGTTGTTGTTGTTTACGTAATATCCTCCTTCGATTGCACGAAGGCGTGTCTTTTGTGTTAGACGATCGTGTGTGTTTCTTACTCGTTTAATTTAAAAAAAAAATGATATATTAGATCGATTAATTCATTACAAAATGATGCAGAAATTGTAGGAATTTTTAAAATGACAGGAAATTTAGTTAACATGCAATTTAACACAAATCCTTTATCAATTATGCTACTTATTTATAAATAAGTCATTAACAATATAAAAAATAAAATCATGCCTTTATTCAATAGAAGTTAACTTACTTTCTTCATAGCTTTCTGCGTAATTTGGTTTAATTATTCTTTTAACAACACGATTGATTTATTTTTGAGTCTACATTTGAATGATTTTTAAATTTATATGATGATAGTTCCTTCTTCTTATTCTTCTTCTTTTTCTCTTGGCACGAAGAATAATTTCCAATCAATTATACGGTCTGAAGAAACTAAAAGAGATTTCTATGTATACCCTGGGTCAATGCTTATTATTAATTTGAGTACATTGGCCGTAACACTGAAGCAAACAATATTCCAAGCTTACTTTCGTTTTGATCGCGTCACTGATTGGTATGCTCTAATTTGTCTCGTTTATGTTGATTTTTTTTCTCCTCTTCTTTTTATTTTTTTAGGAAAGTTTCCCTCCCTCGAATCTTCGTTCGAACGTTCAACGAAATACTAGGGATACTATTTTTAATATCTACTTTTTCTATTTTCACGTAACGTTTGAAGAAGAAAAAAAGTAAACTCCTCCTCCCGATGATATTTGAAGTTGTTCGTAAAGTCATTTCGTTTTCTCAATCCTATTTTCTTAATATAATCTCTCGGTAATATATTATTATTATTTATTACAATTGAATGATCCAAATTTGCCAACTTAAATGTATCTTACATGTTAATATGATAGTGATATTTCTTAAATATTTATTTGTTCAAATATTTCCACTCCTTTGGCCTAGTTTCAACTTGTTAGAATCGTTAGAATATTTTCTTTTTCTTTTTAAGTAGGAAACTATATTTGTATACGTGATGTATGCATTATGACGTAAGGGGTGTGTAGTTTCGTAATTATTACCACCGTCATTCCATGATGACGATAACAATGGCGTATAAATCAACATTTAAATGTTGAAATATCTTTTTATGCGATATATTTATAGATTTGCATTTATTATATATACGTGGCTGAGATTTACACAAGCCGTAACACCTGTAGTAGTAGAGAGATTGTAAATCCAAGGTCAAACGCGGCATTTAAACTCTCATTTCAATCTCCCGCCGCCAACTCCAATTGACCACTTAACAAACCACGCGTTGATCGCCATTTGCGGAAATTGGACTTTTTCTTCTTCTTCTTCTTCTTCTTGTTTCTTCTTTAAAACGTTAAATTAAAAAGAAAGTAAATCGCTCTGTTTCACCTTATTTTCTCTCATTTTTAGAAAGTTTCTATTACTATATGAAGTGGATGGAAGAAAGAAAGATAAAAATAAAATAAAACAAGAAATAAATGTAGAACGAAATTGTAATTTGTCTTACGAGTTAGACAATCAACGTGATTTACGTTTGATCATCATCATCATTATCTCTGTTTGATAGTTTCAATTGATTTTCACTGTTAGAAGAACATTTCTTTCTAATTGCTATGACTAGTAGTTCTTGGACTGCATTTGTATCCATTAAGAATGACATCCAGAGTGAATGATGGCTTTCATCAGATAGCAGACTATTTTGTTTTCAATTAGAAGAAAGTATTGATTATTTATAACCGAAATATACTAACAAAGGATTAAAACAATCATATAATCAATACTAGTAAACAGATTAAAAAAATCATCATTCCAATCCAATGTGAAAAACTAATAATGTTTAATAATGTAAAACAAATATTTGCTTGCCCATAGGAGAAGGTTGAGGTGGTGGCATCGAAGAAAACTTGGGGTTTGTTCCCGGAGGAGAATACAGAAAGAGGAGCGGTAAGAGTAGGAGAAAAAAGAGGAGGAGGAGGAGCAGGAGCAGGAGGAGGCGGAGGAGGATTGGTAGGAGAAGCTCATCACTCGTACGAGAGATTCGAAGTGGAAGAGTGCGTTGGTAGTAGCAGCGGTTTGGGTACCAGCAGCAGTAGTAGCAGCAGTAGCAGCAACAATTTGATTCAAATTAACAACAGTAACAGCAGTAGCAGCAGTAGCATCAGCAGAAGTAGCAGGTATAACAATCCTGTAAACGTTAGGCGACCGATCCGAATTTTGGAAGGCGATATTAGTACGGCCCTGGTTTACCCCGTGGTCGTCGCGGCGCACGAGCCGGAGACAAGCTGCTCGTCGAGACGTCCAGCCGCTTTAGCGGTGCCGGCAGTGCCGGTGGTGGTGGCACCCACGACGATCATCACCACCACCAACACCAACATTAACACCACCAACACCATCAACAACACGGCTGCCACGACGGCCACTACTGCGGCAGCGGCTGTGAGATCTGCCGCTGCCAAGAATTTGTTCACCGATGCTACGAATACTGATTTACGTCAATCAAATTATCTATTATCATCTGCCGGTTGTTGTTTCATCAAGGATACCAAGAAAGAGGATGCCATGGAACCCGAGATCAAAGAAGAAGACGAACGCAGATCGTCCACCTCCAGTCCTGAGGTACTCAATATTTGTCTCATATTTTATTTTATTTTATTTCTGCAGCAGCAGCATCTTTCTCGTGTTGTGACTATATTTCAAGTCTTATTTTATCGAGACAATTAATAATTGTGTGATAAAAGTGTCGTATTATCCAAGGGGATCATTATTATTATCATTTTTATTACTGTGTGTGTGTGTGCTGCTGCCTAAACGTGATTGTTTCTTTGGTTTGCTATTTGGTTGGATGACTTTTGTTTTTTTTTCGAGTATCGAGACACGTCGTCGTTTTGTGGAAATTTATTTTCATGGTCGTCTGATGGAGTCTGGAAAATAAGAGAGACAGAGAAAGAAAGAAGGAAAGAAAGAGAGAGAGAGAGAGAAAGAGAGGGTGCTGTCGAGCTGCGCCTCGTGGCGCACGTATATCCCATATATACACGTCCACTAACGTAGCACGTATTGATTTTACTCGAGCTCTCTCGCTATTTCTCTCTCTTTCTCGCTCCTGTTCTCTCGGGGTCTGTCTTCCTTGTCTACTCTCTTTTCCCTTTCCCCTTTTGGCTCTCCTCCCTCACTCACTAATACAGAAGCATGCATTTCCCTTCGGCGTATATTTCTCTTCCTTCCTCTTTTTTTTTCCTACATGGACTGCCTTTAAGTTATTCTTCTTCGCTCTTACATTCGGCTCATCATTCTTCTTCTGCGGATGCACTTTGCAGAAATGAATACAGTGAGTCATACGGTATGCATTCGAAATAAAAAAGAAGAAAAAAAAAGAAAGTAAGAAAGAGAGAGGAAAAAGATATATAAACAATTGATGTGTTTGTGAGGTTGATCGATGTATCCTCGTGACGTCAGAAAATTGTCTTGATATTGAAAAAAGTTCTCTGCTACCGTAGCGCAGGATTGTTTAATCATGTATTTTTGAAATGCCATCTTATGTGTGTGTGTGTGTGTGTATATTATATATATAAACCTGTGCATTACAGTTTTATGTGAGAAGAAATAAATGTTACAACGAGGATGCCAGTAGCGAGGAAGAAAACAAGCCGGGCAGCAGTTCCCTTCAATGTCATGGATTACCATCATCCTATAGCGGAACTTGGCCCATCAGAAGAGATTTATGGGCAAATCAACAAATGGGATTTTCCAATCAACAGAGTACATCGAGTATGTCTACCCATAACGTAAGTTCGAACTATCATAATCTTAATGGATATTAGAAGATATTTCTATGTTAACTTTGAGGGGGTTGTCAAATGACGCGTTGTATTACAGGACATGGCAAGTGTCATGAGTTTTTCATCAAATTCTGGTACGATGCTTGGTAATTCGACGGAGATGCAAGGACATCGTAGATTGGGAGCTAAAGTTGACGTTGTCTATAATTTGTTGAGCATGCTAGGAAGTTCCGAAGGTCGAGAAGATATGAGCTCAACTTTATTATCAATGAGTACTTCTATCGACAGTTGTCTCGTCATGAGACAATCCGGCTGTCTACCTTTGCTCGTTCAATTGATTCATGCTGCTGGACAAGATCCAGAAACGAGAGAAAGAGCGTCCCGTGCGTTGCACAATGTTGTTCATGCTAAAAGCGACGAGAGAGCAAGACGTCGCGAGACACGAGTTCTCAGGTTCCTCGAACAATTACGAGATTATTGTCAATCATTGAGAACGTTGTTGGAATCGGGACAGCCAGCGGATCTTGACAAACATCCAGGACCAACAATAGCAGCCCTCATGAAATTATCGTTTGACGAGGCACATCGTCACGCGATGTGTCAACTCGGTGGTCTTCATGCCGTAGCCGAATTAATAGAGATGGATCACCTAGCTCATGGCAGCGAATGCGACGATCAAAATTGTATCACTTTAAGAAGATACGCGGGCATGGCGTTGACCAATTTAACGTTTGGCGATGGTAACAACAAGGCTCTTTTATGTTCCTTCCGTGAATTTATGAAAGCATTGGTCTCTCAATTGCGAAGCCCCAGCGACGATCTCAGACAAGTAACTGCAAGCGTATTGAGAAATTTATCATGGCGAGCCGATAGCAGTAGCAAACAAACGTTGAGGGAAGTTGGAGCAGTTACGGGATTGATGAAAGCTGCTATGGAGGGTCGAAAAGAGTCAACCCTGAAGTCTATATTATCGGCACTTTGGAATCTATCTGCTCATTGTAGTACGAACAAAGTAGACATATGCGCGGTCGACGGAGCTCTCGCTTTTCTCGTCGACATGCTCAGTTACAACGCTCCGTCTAAAACTTTGGCCATTGTTGAAAATGCCGGTGGTATATTGCGAAACGTTTCCTGTCACGTTGCCGTTAGAGAAGATTACAGAGCTATTGTACGAGAAAGGGGTTGCTTGCAAGTACTTTTACAACAATTACGATCACCCAGTCTGACAGTTGTCAGTAACGCATGCGGAGCACTTTGGAATCTCTCAGCGAGGTGTCCACAAGATCAACGTCTTCTTTGGTCCTTGGGTGCTGTACCCATGTTACGAAGTCTCGTACATTCGAAGCATAAAATGATATCCATGGGTTCTAGTGCAGCGTTAAAAAATTTACTCAGTGCCAAACCTGGCTGCAGCAATCTCGTACAATTGGATTCAACTGCGCGCGGACTTGGATTATCGACCTTGCCATCTCTCGCAGCTCGAAGACAACGCGCCCTCGAACAAGAAATTGATCAAAATCTAGCTGAAACTTGTGATAATATTGAACCGAGTACGTCGCCAACTAACAAGGAAGACAAATTCACGTTTAAAACTGATCACAGCTTTCTCGCTGTTAATACACGTGGATTACGATCTTATCAATTGTATAATCAATCTAGTGCATCCGGTGGCAATAAATGCAACGGAGTTTCCAGAAGCGAAAGTAGAGAATCCATGAGGTCGGTAACTAGTACACATTCCGACACGATGTTTGAAAGAGTTCACCGACATGTTATGAACGGAATGTCGCCAACCGAGCCACAAGGAAAACAATCTTTATCTTTACATGCAGCAACAGGATTCGATAATGGAATACAATTGGATAATCCAAAAACAACTTCATCTGAGAAGAAATATACCTTGCGTTACAAAAATGCAATACCCGAAAATCTTAGACCTACCGACATTGGATTCGGTAATGGCAGTGAATTACGTTCGACTACTTCAACTATATCATGGTCATCTGTTCCTGATCAAGAAGCTGTTTGCTCCCAAACCTTATTACATTCATCTGTCGAAGAAAACGCTTTGTTACTCAATCAAAGTATGTCATCCACGTCTAAATTCACCAGTCAATCCAGCGTCTCGGAAAATACCGAAGTAACTGTTTGTCCAAATTCGGAATACCGTAGCGATATTCCTAAATCTAAATCAGAAATATCGTCGCAACTATCTTACGTACCTGATAATTTTTCAACTAAGCAATGCGAGGATTACGATCGCATGTATTCCGACACATCGTTGTTGCATCAACACGATCCTCTGAATTCGATTCAAAATGTAATATCACCTACTTTGAGTCATAATTCGGAGGAATCATTGTTTCGAAATTATGCCGAAACTGATCTAGATCAGCCCACGGATTATAGCATACGATATGCTGAACAAACTATTGAGGATGACGAGAAACAACACGCCGTATATTTTGTCACTACCGAACAAAGTCTCATCACATCCTCATTACCGAATGAAGTCTCGTCCCAAGAGGATGACACCGTTAAAATGTATTGTACCGAAGGTACACCGCGTGGAATTTCCTTGAATTCTTCTCGAGCAGCTTCGTCTTCCGACTTACAGGAAGACAGTAAAATGAAAAGTTTATCGAGAAAATTATTAGAACCCAATAAATTGCATGATACTGAACAAAACGATAAAGCGTCGTCTTTGTTGGATGTAGAAAAAATCAATCGTTTTACTACCGGTCAAAATAAAAAGCAAAATTTCAATCCTACGAAAGAATTCGTGGAGAAAACTACGTGGCAAGAGTCATCATCATCAGTATCAAGTAGTTGTCAATATAATCAAGATGATTCGACAAAAATGAATTCATCCGATATTAAAATAGGTAAGCAAGGATGTGAACTTTCTTTGACGACCATACATTTTGTGTGTATGCATCAGACTTTATATTTATACACCTTGTGTAAACCTTATCGATGTTATCTTTATAATGAATGAACTTTTTCCAGATAAGCATGAGATAATAACTAATCAAAGCATAACATTTGATAGCGAGTCTAGAACCTCGAAAGAGTTATTTCTAAACAAAGGTACTTCTTACGTTGGTAATTTAGATCAAGCTAGCGATGTTGACGAGGATGATGAAGATTTACTTGCTGCTTGTATCAACATTGGAATGCAAAACAATAGGTAATGAAAATACACGATTTGTTTGTGTGTGTGTGTTTTTGCATGTGGTTGCAGTTCATTGTTATTTTTTTTATCAATTAACAAATATATTTTTATACGGTTTTTATGGTTCTTTCTTTTTACAGACATAGGCATTCCTTCATAGGAAATAGTTTCGAAAAACTTCCAAGAGCAGAGAGTAATTTAATGAGGTATCAAACCAGCATTGCTTTAGATCAAGTAGAATCTAACGATTCTATTGGCACTGCAACTGATTCTTTCAATCTAATACAACCAGAAACTGCTGGAAAAGCACTGCCTATAAATAATTTGAGAGAGCATTCGTCGTCAGTTTTGTTAGATATTATTCAATCTTCCAAAGATGAATTTTTGACAACTAAAGAAGATCAAACGAAATCGAAGGTACATTGTTTTATTTTCTACACACAAATAATTATATTATTTTGATGTAAATTTATTTATTGTTTATTATTTTTAGGAATTAAGTAAAGAAAAACCGATGCTTTCTCAAAATATGCAGAAAGATTCTTTGAACGGTAACATTAGCGTAACTAGTGTAACAGATCATAATAATTTTTCTGCTCGTACTGCATCTTCAACAATAGATGTAACTCTTAGTAGTAGTAACAAAACAACTGCATCAAATATCAACTACTCCATACAAGAGAAATCAGAGTCTTCTTCTGAAACTTGTAACGATGTTTGCATCAACAAAGACCTTAAAATCCTGAAGAAAGATGAATCATTTACAGAGACAGAAGTTGTAGAAAATGTAAACGAAACGAGAATGAAGAGTACAGATTCCGAAAGCAGTAATTCTATTGATTCGGTTGAACAATCGGAACACGCATTGTTAGAACTGTGCATACAAAGTGGACTTCCTAACGCGGCTGAAAATATTAAAGGAAAGCATATTTCAATTATCAACCAACAGAAAAAATTATTGAATGATGAATCTTACACTCATTTAAAAAATTCCTTGAAAGATGAGAATAGTATTGAAAGTACGAAGGATGATATCGATGGAAAGGTAACATACGTTGTTGATAAGACGATTAAACGTGTGGAAGAAGATGTTTATAGACGTCAACGCGATCCCGATGCTATGATCGCATCGTTGGATCGGCTGACAGCTACTTTGGTACAACAAACCGAAGCGATACGAGAAAGAGATTCTTCAAATACGATGAAACAAAGTATATTAAGTGATACGTGGAACGAAGATTCCCCCAATGAAATGTCTTTTCCAAGTATAAGCATCAGTGCTCCTATGATTCCTTCCTTCAAAAGCGATGTTCCAGATGGTCAAACAACAACCATGTCTGACATCGCGGAAGGCGAAGACGATGAGCATGTAAGTATGACTGATTCCAAGATCATTCAGCAGGAAGCCATTAAATTAGCAGAAGCAGTCGATGCCGAAGTTAATAAGCAAAATGAAATGGAAACAACAAGTATGACATCTATCGATCTCGATGCCATTAAACCACCATCGTCTATGGGAAGTTTATTGTCTTTGACCGCCAGTTACGCTGGACCTACGGACAACATAGAAAGTTACGTGAACAGAGACAGATGTTACTCTACTTCTCTACCACCCGTTCAAACTAAGAATCAATCGGCTACCGACACGCGAAATTGTCGAAAGAAATCTTTGCCTCTTGGGGTTGTGGCTAAAAGAGCATTGAATCAGGGACAAAGTCATACCGGTAGTTTAGAGAATTTGCTCAACGATTGTGTACACTCTCATTTGGAAAACGTTAAGCCCCCTTCGGTAATGGACGAACTGTTAGATGTTGGAGATATGGAAAACAGTATGCTGAGTGTTGCGAGTATTACCTCGGAAGTAGCTGATAATAAGGATCATGATTCACATTCGTTATCAGGAAGTGATCCAGTATTTGATCTTCTTAAGCCTGTCGCTAATGTGTTGTCCATTACGTGTATGCGATATGCCGAAGGTATGCAATCAAGCGGTAACAATAGCCTAAGTGAATATTTAGAAAATATTAATCCTCCATCTCTCTTCAACGAAGTGAGTGAAATGGATCAGTCGACGATGGAAGGAAACACAGATACTTTGTGCAACGATACTTTATGTATAGATACAGAATTACGCACAGAAGAAGTACCACCTACTTTGGTAGAAGCTATTGACGAAGGTGAGAACGATACCGACGAAGGAGTTACTACAATTTCTTCGGAATATTGTCTCAGCAGTTCTGCAGAATCGACTCCAAAGAAAAGATCGAATAAAAGTCATTTAACGCCGAAACAAAAGAGAAATTTGGCAAAAGAGAGATATAAAACGTATACGATCGCTGCTGAAATTGTTAAGAAAGAAGAAGAGAGGCGTAAGCAAGAAGGTAAACCAGGAGAGACGCCAAATAAAATAATCCAAGGCAAGTGTTCTCCTATCTCCAAATTAACACCCAAACAACGTAGACAAGAAGATAGGGCACGCTTTCAAACTCAGGTACTTGAAAATCCATTTCCAAGTATCAATGCGCTCGCAAGTAACAAAGAAGAAATAGAACAGTTCTGTCAACAAAAGGATCCAGAAGTTGAAGATCCAGCATCTGCTAGCAAATCTTCCATTCCTACGCTCACGAAATTGCCGATGCCTAAGGCACTGAGAAAGAAGCGTGCCGAAAATCAAGAAAATAAAGAAAGATATCGCACAAGAACGTTAAATGATTCGGAGTGTTTGCAAAAGACTGATGACTGTGATTTAGAAGCAACGGTAAATGCTTTAGAAAAGGAAAACACTGATAACGTGCACAACGTTGCATTGGAAGAAATCAATAACATGTTGGAGCATAATGCTACTATAGTATTAAATACCTTGAATGAATCTAGCAAGAATCATGCCATTTCTCTTGGTGACGATGTTTTATTGGATCAAGAAACTTTAAGCCTAGTATCGAACGAATCTGGGTCTGAACAAAGTCTAAGATTATGTTTTGTCAATGGGGTATCTAAAAAATTAATGGACACGTATACGCATCAAACACAAGACATTTCCCAAAGATTCAATCACAATGTCCAGGAAGAAAAGGATAAATCTGACGTAGAACATGTTCAAGAAGAAATTGATCCTGTGGAATCGGGGAGCGACAATGGTTCTAATTGCACCGAAGAACAATGTCAGGTAATGAAGCGTCCACGTATAATTAAGCCAGGAATGAGTAGCAGTAGAGACGTTAGCGCGGATTCGAATAATACGGACAAGTCGGAACCAGGAAGTCCAAAAGCAATTCGTGGAAGGAGAAAAGCATTGTATTCTAATCCAATTACTAGAAAACCAACTCCACAGTCGTCGCCCTTGAAACATCCAACTCCAATTAGTGCTATTCCTATTGGACGTAGTAATACCTCTCCTATTGTTAGAACTACCAGGGCTACTACTCTTAGGCAAAGCAACGGTTCAGGTGTAACTGCTGCTACGAAAGAACCTTTGAAAACAAATACCAGTCCAAAGATATCGTCTGCTATTGCCAGTTATGAAAATAAAATTAAAAATATGAATGCTGCGAGTAAAAGAACATCGGTTCCCAGCAAGGGATCTTCGTTAACATTTACCAGACCCAACAAACGGCACAGTACACCACCTGCATGCTCTTCAAATAGCCAAAACGAATGTAAAGCTGAAGTACCACCGACAAAACCATTAGAACGTCAAGGAACATTCACTAAGGATGAGCCAGAAGTAGAAAATGCACCAACAGTATTTTCACCAGCCTCGCCGGTTAAAACTAAAATTGCTAAACCGATAAAAGGAACGTCAAAGATTCATCCGGCAGTTGGCAAATCGAAAATTTCAGTGAGAGCTCATCAAACATATCAGACGAAAGGTGTTAAAGCAAATGGTATTGAAAAACCACAGGTATCAAAAGTCATGCCAACGTTAGGAATTCCTAAGAGCGGTTCCAAAATAACAGGAACAGGTAAAGGTTTGACAAGTAATCAGAGTGCATTGCAAAATGATAGTGGGAAGGTTTATAGAAAGGTAGGACCATTAGGTCAGAGATCTAACAGTAATTCCAGTATTATATCTGACACGTCGAACGGCGTACAAAGTCGTAGACTAGCAAAGGAAGCTACGAGTAAAATCGCTAGTCTTTGGAAGAAGGTAGAAGAAAACAAGACGAAACAATTGTCTGATAAATCGGACGCGAGAAAATGGATAACACCTGTCAGCGGTGCGACGGAGGTAGTAGACGGGCAAATAATTTCAAGCAAACCACCCGCGTTTAGATTGTTTCGTAGCTCTACGTTCGAAGGAGTTCCTCAAGACGACAGTCATAAGTTGTCTATACAAAAATCTCGATCCAAACAGCCATCTATAACGAACGTTCAAGCCAGCGGAATAAAATATAGAAATTCATGCGACTTGAGCGGTATGAACGCGAACGAGGCGCCATGTAAGATTCCCGTTAAATCATCTAATCCTACCACGTCAAAAAAAGAAATCGTACAAGGAGATAATACCGTTGTTTTACGGCGTCAACAGGGAAACGATGCTGGAAATGAAATTGACAGCGTTAAACGCATGTCACGGCTTGGTTCTTTTATAACAGTAGACCCACCAAATTCGGATGTTGCACAAATACCAGTCATGTCCATGGGTAATGGACGTACACCACCGGCGTCAGCTGTCGTACCACCCTTTAATTACAACCCTAAATCGGCAGACATTCCTTCGCACATAGTTAAAGCCAGATCAGATGACGATGAGGAAGGAAAGTTCGAAGTTACAGAAAGTCAAACGGAAATAGCTACGGCCTCTTCGAGAGTAACGACGGTATAGAGTAAAATCTTACAAGTTTTGTAGCAGTAATTTTTTTATTGTTGCAAACCTAGTCATTATAAAAAAATGGAAAAGAACAAAAATTCATCCATTTATTTTGCAATCGCGCGTTGCTTTAGTATTTTTTTTTTTCTTCTTTTCGATGGATAATTCGCGTGGTTTTATCCAATGTATTTATCTTTTGATACGTTTCTTAAATTCTATAAATATATAGAATTTATCTTACATTTTATTTTATTATTTTCAAGATCATGTTTCTCTTTTACTTTTTTTTTTTTTATATGTGTAAAGAAAGAAAAACGATGAGAGAGGAGAAATAGCAGGAAATTTCCATAATTCATTCCTGTTTAAACGTTTTGTCTGTTTGCGTGTTGTATATAATATAATAATATGACATAATTCCATCGATACGAGTCAGTATAAAATTCTCTAGCGTCTATATTAGTAATTAATTATACGCGGGATTATTTATTCCATTTTGTATATATATTAAATGTGATTAAGAAGTGTAGAAAAGAAAAAAGTTAGCAAACTGTCTGTTATTACAATACACAGGTGATACGCTCGCTGCTGTACATCTTTAATTAGTGAAAATCGAATGAGAAAAAAGTTAGATCTGTATTTTGTTTTCGTTGTAGTTAATAGTACATATTCTTTTTCAATGAGAGGGAGAGAGAGAGAGAGAAAGAAAGAAAGAAAGAAAGAAAGAGCATCGTCTAATTACTTTTGAAGACTGATAACGACGATGTGTGAGATACATTTGGTCAAATTTGAATATGTGTTTTTTCAAACAACATGCAAAGAAAATTATTTAGTAAATTAGTGGTAACAGTTTATATAATATGAATATATCAATTTAATGGTCTACGTAAAGTAATACTATTTAAGGTGATGAAATTATTTGTGAGAAGAAAACAATTTTATAAATAATACAACTCTAAGTTTCTAGTCTACTTCGATCAATTTTGCAATCGATACATTGCTTATATATACATATATTTTCGTCGTCGTACATCTTATTATAGATAAATTCATTCGTATTTAAATTATGTCTACCAAATCAAGTTATATATATCATACTTTTTAAAAGAGGTATATATATATTAGTATTAAAATATGCACAGAGATCTATCGCGTACGGATTCGTTGTATTTCAATTTAATTTATTATGTTTTTTTACGGTGGATGATTCATTTAAACAATTTAATCCATTCAATTATGATGTTCGCTATCCGAATTGTTTGTTAACAGATCACCACTGTATTTTTTTCTTTTTTTTTTGTTTTTCATTCATTGATTTTCTTTTTTTTTTGTTCCTGTTATCTTATTTCAAATATGTTGCATTCTATATTGTGTCATCGTTCCTTCTTTTGCGAACCGCACGTTCCATTAGAAGAAAAATGTTTGGCGTAATATGGAGTACAGAAATATTTTATTTTTTCTTTATTATTGTTTCACTATTTATTAAATGGCATTTATAAGTATCGAACCCCATTCCAGTTCGGGTTAATTAAATTTAACCGTCCCAACTCGGATATAAAAGGGGTCGCCTTTTCATTTATTTTCTTTTTTTTTTTTAAACGAATTTTTTCTTCGCATCCATCCTGCATATTTTTTCATAATCATTGCGTAATAAGTCTCTCCCCTTATTCTTCTTAGGATATAAGTAACATTTATTTCTCTATTATTATTATATTATACTTTACATTTGGCAGGTATTTAAGTATAATTTGTATACTAATAAGTGCTGAATAATAAAATTTCTAGCTACTATAATTCATGTTTTTCATTATATAAATATTTACTGTTTAAGATTTTAATAATAATAATAATCATAATAATAATACTGCGTAAAAATATTTCGAAGTTTTCTCGTAAAAAGAAGAAGAAAACGTAGTAATGAAAATTGTTTCTTTATTTTTGTATATTTACTTTTATAATTATTATGCATTATAAAGGACAATCATAAAGATTAATTGATTTGTCTTCGGATACCGACGCAATTGTATTGTTCTTTCGTGGATGATATTTTACTGCCCATACCTGTTAACAAAAAATAATTGTTATTATCATTGATTATCGTTCGATTAAATCTATACTTGTAATCATTGAAAAACAAATGCTATGGTACGCGAACGTATGTGAAAACATTTAGATATTGGTGATTAGTTAAGCGTAGAAATATGTTTTTGATAAACGAATATTATAAATTATTTATGTTAATGATTATACCTGATCATTATGCTCTTTAAATGTATGCAAACAGTTACGACGCGCTAAATCCCAAACTTTGACCGTATGATCTGAACTGCTGGAAACAAATCTTTTTCCATTAGGTGCAAAAGCAACCCCGAGTACCCAAGAGGCATGGCCTGACATGGTTCCTGCTAAATTCGCATCTTTTCTATAATAAAATATAAGATAAAAATGTAATTTCTTTTTCTTTTTTCTTTTAGAGAAGAAGCACATAAGTATAAATAATAATAGCACAAAAGTTTATAGTAATAATAATAATAATAATAATAGTAATATAGTAATATTGTTAGTTAAACTTTCTTAGATATGTTTAGAAACTGACACGTCATATATTTTCATGTGTCCATCATCCGATGCGGTCAAGAGTAACAGAGAATCAGGAGAGAAACATAAGGATCTGATAGGCATCGCATGACCTAAAAAAAACTTTTTAATATATCTTTCTATAAGAAGCAGGAGAGATAGAGATAGAGAGAGATAGAGAGAGAGAGAGAGAGAGGGAGAGAAAGAGAGAGAAAGAAAGAAAGAGAGTGGAGTGTGTGTGTAGGATTAATATATAACAAATGTTAGTTTATACTTTCTTAAATGTACCTTCCAATGTACGGAGAACTTTACCATAAGTAACATCAAAGATATTAATGATACCATCTATCGCACCGCTAGCAATATATTTACCATCAGGACTCTAGAAATAAGTATGGATATTAACTCGCTCTGTAATCGATGTAATAGTTCCTATATACACAGAAAATAATTTATTTTAAAAAAAAGGGTACTTACAAAGGCAACACTGAGTGTAAATTTTCCACCTCTTGTATCCAACGTTTGCTCTTGTTTTCCGCTTTCCGTTCCATACAAATGTATCTTACCAGAATGACTACCGGATACAACAAATTTATCGTCAGGAGAAAATACCACTGTCCAAATATCAACGGGTCCCACTTCAATGTTAGACATCTTTTCACCTGACTCCAAATCCCATATCTTCAAACTAGAATCAAGCGAACTCGATGCGCACTCTGGAAACAACAAGAAAATATAATACATTATTTATTACTTTCTAGACATATTGTATTGGAAAGAATAAAAGGTTCTTTTTTCTCTCATTTGTCTATAACGTACTTAAACCATCCGAACTCACAGCTACTGAAACCACTCCAAGGGAATGTCCAGTTAATTTATGCTTCAAATATAGAGACTCATTTTTATGCTCCCAAACTTTAACAGAATCATCCACCGATCCAGTTACTATATACTCAGGTATCTCATCATCATTCGATTGCATGGAATCTCTGTCAAATTAAAATTGATACAATTTTTACTGCATCATAATGGTATTATTTAAAGAATATTACCTCGAATCTTCCATATCAAGATTCATATCTTTTTTTTTCTTTGGACATGCCCAAGCACATGTCCAAATACTGTCTTCATGTGCATTTTCAGTTTTATGAACTAAAGAATACTGAAATAATAAATAATATTTAAATACATATACACAGTTTATATTTCATAATCGTTAATAATTCAAACGTACTTTAATTTATCACACACAAAAATGTTCTTACCATATTCCTTCAACTTTTGTTTGTATATGTTGTTGAAATGTTTTTTATGGTTATGTTTGATTATTTTTGGTAGATACATCTTCTTCGTTGGAGGATAGCCGAAGGTAGCCGAGGATAGCCGAAAGTAGTCAAGGTAGCCGAACCAAAACAAAAAATCCAAGCAGGTGAACAGAAAAAAAATGCAGAATAGTGCAACGTTAAGGGAGTCACCACTTGTGACGGTCGGTTTTTTAAAGATTTTTTAGGATTTTCTTTACATGATAGAAATAAATTTAACTAATTATTTAATTTAATGTTAGTATATTTTATTAGTTTCAATCTCGTACAAAAAGTTTTCTTTACATTTCTATAATGAGAATTATAATTTAAAAGTTACTAGGAAATAAAAAAGTTTAAAATATATTGAAATTGTAGTAACATGGCTAACCCAATGTCGGTAATAGTAGTGCTCTACCTTTATCTTACCGACAGTAAAAAATTTTCCAAAACAAGTTACCATCAGATCTTGGTCGGTAAGATAAAGGTAGAGCACTACTATTACCAATATCGGCTTAACCATGTAACTAGAAAATTTGCAGCATCGCATTCTTTGCCATTTTATGAACTTTTTCAGATTGATTTATTACTCAATAAGGTACTCTACGTGTAGCCAAAAGTGTGCCCCTTAATTTAATATAAAAATCATTAAGATTCATATGCTCTAAGTATAAAAAATATTTGCTGAAACATTTCAAAGAAATTGCAAAGATGCACAATTTACAGCATTGCATTCTCTGACATTTCAGAACTTTTCATGCTAAATTTATAACTCGATATGGTATTCTACGCGTAGACAAAAGAGTGTTCTTTAATTTAATATAAGTTTCATTAAAATCTATTCACTTTTAGTATAAAAAATATTTACCAAAACTTGTCAAAGAAATAGCAAAGTTGTACAATTTATAGCATTGCAATCTCTGATATTTTTTTGAAAAGTTTCCGACTTTGACGGTAACATATACATAATATAGAGGAGGACACTTTTCTTTAAATCTTTATATTATACATAATTTTGTAGATGACATTGATTATTAATATTTTATAAGAGTTTATTATGTTAACTTATCGATGAAGATATTGTTGTAAAAGAAGAAAAATCAATGTAATCTTTTTTTGAGAAAAACAATGTAGTATATGTATGGGAAGTGTTAGAGCTCTTGGCAGGAGGGTAAAAGCTTCGAAGCAATTCACTGACATGAGAGAGAAACGATTTTGTATTATACTCACGTTGTAACGTTTGTAGTGTGACACGTGCAGCCCTTCTTTAGCCACGTGCCGTGTTCCAGCCGATCTAAATCTAATAACGCAAACAGCCTTACAATAACGTACATCATACGTACGGCATCGTTTGGTGGCCGGAGGTAACAGGACACCATGTGAACTAATCGTTTCGAAGTGGTCTTGGAGATCCTGTTTCGCTATTTGTTAAATCGAATGCGCGTTCTCTCGGGACTGAATTGGTCGTCCACCATGCGTTTTCAACGATCAACTACCATCCTTATTATTGCCTTTTCACGATATCGATTATTATCACGTTAATTAGACTAAATGTGAACTCTTACAATCGTTGTTTATTGCTTTTCTTGTTGTAGAAAATTCGTATATATAATTCGATATATAAAAGTTATTTATTTATTAATTTATAAAGTAACATATAGTAACAAAAAGTGTAAGAGAAAAAAGCCAGCTATAATATTTTTTTCTATCATTTTATTTAATAATATATTTAACAATGTTATGATCGACAAATTAACTATTTCATTAGTTAATTCGTGTTCTGCAAGTGTAACGCAAATCAAACAAGGGTGACGTACGGATAACAAAGTTCGTAAATTCTTAAACGAATACTTACTAGCAATCTTGCGTAGAATAGGGTAGATCCTCGACTGTAAGTGAGATATTGAATTGTTAATCGATAATTATTGATAAGTTTAATCTATACGTATCGTGCATATATGTATGTACACACGTATAATTGTAGAAAGAGAGAGAGAGAGAAAGAGAAAGAGAAAGATAGAGAGAAATAGAGAGAGAAAGAGTGAAAAAGATAGGTTGATGACGTCAGCTAACACAATATGATCCATCTTGTTTTAATTCTCAAAAATGTAAGTTTAATTTATTTTAATATACAACGACGAGAGAGTGCTTGTACGCTCGAATGTTGTTCTAAACGCATTATTTAAATGCACGCGTACAAGAACGACGCGCCCTACGAAAGATGTGTGATTGTGTGCGTGTGATCGAATTAAAAACTGTATTTAATAATAATAATAATAATAATAATAATAACCGAATGATATATTTTATTGAATTAAAAGATCAGAAAAAGAATTGAGTTCCCCGTTTTATTCTCAAAGTATTAGAATATTTTGAATGATATTTCGGTATGAAATAGCGAGTACCGAAATATTTCGATATGGAATAAATAAAGGAACATTTTACAATAATAATTCAAACAACGAACGGCTCGTACGTATGAGCTCGTTTATACAAACTTGTTCATAAGAAAACGATACGACGACGTTCCTGTATGCTCGTAGAATTGTGCTGAAAACAAAATAAAACAAACATTTGGGACTAATCGAAAGTTTCGTTATTTCTCGTTGATGTATAAATGGCTTCGTATACTTTCTTTGTGATTCGTGTGTGAGGAGGAATATTCCCGGTATAAGATAATAAGGGTTGGCTTATCAAACGAATTCCGATATTATCGATTGTGTTTTCCTTCGACTACAGATCGCGCTCGGTCCAACTTTATCCTCGTGTCACAGTCAACGACATTTTCTTTCTTTTCTCCAATTAGAATATGGTAGTATGTATAGTGGAAGATCATCATTGATTAGATGGAAATAAGAACGATTGGGATAAACCAAAGATGATCGATCGTAAGAAATTAGTTGGTTATCTCGAGTGTGAATGATCGTGGAAGGAAACACGAATGGAATGGTTCGTGTTCGATCGACGAATGGTTCGTTAAAAAATTGGATGGCGTTGTTAACAATTATACGGATAAGCTACGGGCCTTATTTTTTGTGGTTTTCTTTTTTTTGTTATCTTTTTTCATTTTTTTCGTCTCTTCTACGATACTATTTACAATTCCTATATATATATATATAACTTTACGCTCTACGATCGCATTTGTTTTTCCTTTTTTTTTTCTCTCTTCTTTTTTTTGTTAATTTTTCTCTCGAATAATCGTCTCGCATTATATAGTTTTGTCATTTTGTACATCGCAACAATATTTACAGATAATTTACAAATTACATTATGTTAAATATTATTCTATCTAGGCGAGATTAGTCTCTTAAAACGTAGATAGGTAGGTTTGGATGTTCGGAGCGTGAAAGGAGAGATGATTCGGAAAGGTTGGGGAAAAGGATTGGGAAGATAAAATATTTGGAATTCGAAAAATGTTTACTAAAAACTATCGAGTCTGCTTGCTTGCTTGCTCACCGCTAAGCGATATGTTCTTCTAATGGTGTCACATTTTTCAATGCTTTCATTCTTATAGATATAGATATATATTTATATATTTATATATAGATATATATTATATAGATGAACAATATATTATGTGTGTATATATATTATATATATACATTTATAATATAGATAGTAAATATATAATATATATTATATGTAGATAAAATATATATATATCTAATATATCTCTAACGCAATGAACAAATGTTACAATAAATGAAATTATAGTTTTATTAACACGATACATTTAGTCATCCTTAGTATCAAGCAAATAAACATGCAATTGAATAATCGAACAATTGATTTTATTTTTTGTTCAAGTTATTTTTTAATAACAAATGAAAAAACTCTTCTATAAGTATTAAATAGATGTGACACCATCTGTTCTCGTTGTACGATATGTATGATTCTTTAATTAATTCGAGCATAACAAATTCGGTAAAATTCTTTGCGTTGTCGAGAGAGATTTGTTAAATCCTTCGGACAATAATTTTCATTCGTCGACTCGAAGAGAAAAAAGGAAATAATTTGCGAGGATAGAAAAGGGGTAAGAAGAGTGAGAAATGGAAGAAAGGAAAGAAAGAAAGAGAGAAAGGATAGTGAGAGTGGAAAAATAAAGAAGAAAGGAGATAGAAATAGTAAGATTAATATAGGAAAGGGGACATCGCGGTTGATTCGTCCTTATTCTCTCGGTACGCAAAGTCCTCTTCCCACGATGATACCAGCAGTTAGGTTCTTCATCCATCGGAGTCTTACATCTCATAACATTATTTGCCATTTGACGAGAGTAGTGGACTGCCGGCAGTCGAGTAGCCTTGGCTGCATGTTGGCAACACAAATGGATTCATGTTGAACGGTGAGCCAACCACCTCTCCTAATCCTACAACAAGGCCACTGTCGGTTATACATTAGTATAATCGCCTCTTCCTCCGTCATATATTTCACTTTACGTAAATGAGCACTTTACTGACCGATCGCCTATTAATCGGCTTTTTTATCGCCCACGCTTACCGAAAAATCGCTTTTCTTGCATTGTTGTTATCAACATTTTATTAAATCTAATTATCCTATCCTGTAATATTCTGTAATAACAGAAAGCGGACAATTCTTTCTGAGCATACGAAACGCACAGATACCCCCGTGCGATGGTGCCGAAAAACAGCCGAAAAACAGCCGAAAAACAGCCGGCGCCAGGGAGTATCTGCGGCTGAGCGGCCGGTCAGTAAAGTGTCAATACAGTGGGAAGGGGGAATGTTCTGTTTAACAAATTAACAAAAAGAAATATAAGAAAAGAAGAGAGAAAAAACTATAAGAAATAGAGGTGACATCCGAAAAATATTAGGAAGAACGTGGGAGACATCATGAAAGGTATTAAAAAGATAAATGATGGATAGATAAATAGATTTAAACTCGAGCATCATTTTATATTACCATTTATGGTAAAGTTAACGTAAATGGGGTTTTATCCTTGAAACGAACCCGATGCTTCCCTTTCATTTTACTATTTTCAGCTATACGTTTTCTACGACTATATATTTTTTTTATTTCTTTTACCATTTGTTTTTTTTTTTATTTTTCTTCTCTCTCTCTCTCTCTCTCTCTCTCTCTCTCTCTTTTTCTTTTTTTTTTCCTACGTCATCGAGTTCATGGTCGTTCTACTCTCAACACGAAGTTCCATAGTACTTAGGGCACGATTCCATATGCAGACACGTGCCAACGAAACGATCATTCTAACGACTTCGATGACGTCCTCCCTCCTCCTCCTCCTCCTCGATGTCGTCGAACGTTCGAGATATTCTACTCGGTAATGTACGAAAAAGGCTCGTTATCTAGCTTGATATCGTTTTTCTAACATAAGATAGAGAGAGGTAGAGGAGGTACGTAAGCAAAAAAAAAAGGAAGAAATGAAATTGGGCAGAAAAAGCGGTGGTGCATATGTTTGTGAGATTGTAATAATTTCATTGGTTAACACCATCATTTAAGATGATGAAATCAAATTGGGATTATCAAAAGAAGTGATAAAAAATTTCATTAGGAATATGGAAGAAGAGATGGTAAATGAATGAATGAATGAATGTACCTACATTCTCGAGTCTCGTAGTTCGTGCATGTCACTCTGATAACACTTTAATCTCAGCGCGTAGTAGGGTAGTTGTGATGGTGATGGTGGTGGTGATGGTGGACGGTTAGCGGTTACTGGGCGGCTGTAGCGAGGTGGTGCTGTGTGGACCAGTGCGGTGGGACTGAGGTGGTCGGTGGTCGTACTACAGGGGCGAACGCACTCCCGTCCCCGGATGTATAGAATATGCCGTATTGTTCGTGCGCTAAAACGAAAATTCCACATAAGGAAAAAAACCATAAAGAGAGACTGAGCGAGCGTATGTATGTATGCATGTATGAATGAATGAATGAATGAATGTGCTGGATGTGTCTCGATGTTTCTGTGCGCATGTATATGAATGGATGTATATGAGTGCGTGCATGTAGGTGGGTGGGTGGTTGGTAATCGTGTAAAGTAAGATGAATAAGCGCGCAACATGCACGAGATGATCATCGCACGTTTCAACGGGCAAGCAAATCGAGAACTCGAGTTTTTCATTTATAAACGGGGGTTAAGCGAAAGAAATATAGAAATAAAGCAAGAAAAGGAAGATAAATAGAAAGATAGAAAAGAGTCGTGAGAGAAAATAAAGGAAAAATTAGAAATTGAGTGGTAACTTACTCGACGTGTATAAAGTCGGGCTCCCAGTGTATGGATTTGGAACTGAATAACTGCCATTGGTACTGTGGCTGTGCGGGGTGCTAGCCGAACTTCCGCAGTAACCACTCCCACCGGTTACAACCCCTCGTGGACTGGCACTGCTGCTTTGTCTGTAAGCGTCGTTCGTACCCCCAACGCTACCACCTACGCTGCCCCCTACGCTCCCGCCGCCCCCTCCGCCACCTGCCGTGGCTCCTGTCGTCACGGAACTACCGTCTAGAAACAGAAACCTGCCCGTCAGACGAACTCGTAAGTACATATATCTCATCGCTCCACATTTTGTACGTCGTTTGCGCTTTGTGTTTCCGACTTTGTCGAAAAGCGCTTTGCATTGATGACAATGCCGAGGAATTACTAACAATGACGGATTTCTTATGCTATGACGGTAATATATCGATACCGTTTAATCATTATATTATATATTTTTCTTTATTGATCTTTTTTAATTTACTTATCTAATTTTCACGTTCAATTTAAATCATCTTGGGGTATAATAGTCAAATCACGCGAACGTTCGTTTTACTCTGTACAACATTATATTTATTTTCTTTTTGAATAATTCATTCGAATGTGATATCAATGAAATTTTCGCAAAATTGATAAAAGAAGTCGGTCGCTTGGCTTGTATTTTTTGTTTGTTTTTTTTTCTATCGAGCGACGAGTTATACACATGATAAAAAAATGCTTTAGAATTGTTGATACTCACCGTCGGTCCACTTGCCAGCACTACCATTTTCTTGCACCGTAACCGCAAGTTGTCCCGTGTACGAGTTGAACGCTGTCGCCGAACTCGAAGTCGGGGGCGCCGGTGGGTGTCCCGCTCCTGGACTCCTCGACGCCCCCGCGATACCCGCGTTTCCGGTCCTTGGCATACTGTACAATGCTTCCGCCAAATCGGCAGCTCGTTTTAAAATAATTTCTTTTGGCAATTTTTCCGGATCGCCCGGATGTCGTGGAATTAATTTTTGTAACCTTTGAAAACCGTAGTCGATCGTTGGCTCGTTTAATGCTGCAATTTATTAATAAAAACGTTGTAATTTGTTGTTCT
The DNA here is from genome assembly GCF_001313835.1 of Polistes canadensis. NCBI lineage: Eukaryota > Metazoa > Arthropoda > Insecta > Hymenoptera > Vespidae > Polistes > Polistes canadensis. Next base: position 50,456 of record NW_014569827.1, read on the forward strand.
TCCGTTGAACACATTTTCTTTACTAAGTAATACACTTACACACGTAAACAAATCGGCCAGGTGCTCCTTTACAGAATTGTTTACTTTTGTAAGATAACGTAACTTCGACGACACCCGGTATCTCTCTATGCGGCGTTTGCACCTTGATCGCGCTCGGAGTAATTATCTGTAAGAAAACAAATTTACAAAATAAGATCGTTCCGTCTGTCTGTCCTAAACGAATAAAAACTGTTTCTCGCTCTGTATCGTTTGTTTAAAAAGGTGTGTTCGGTATTTTAAGAATTAAAAGACCTTAACCTCACTCCAAACCAGCATAGATCCGAAAACAACTTGAAGCCCATCGAAAAAGTTTTCGCCGATGATTATCACGGTAGATCCACCCGTCGTCCAACCCTCGTTAGGTGATATCGCTTTTATACAGGGTGTCTGAAGAGGTAGGGGTTGATACAAACCTGTGACAAAAGATTGCAAACGTTAAAAAGTATCATTTGTACCTTAGTGTAAGAGCGAAATGATGACGGACGAAATAAAAAGGGCATAATAACGAAGTTCTATACAAGGAGGACAATTGAGATACGTGTTTTCGTCGAATTTGTAAAATAAATAATAAAGGATCAGGATTCATTTTCTTACAGCTCAACAGGATATTTGATATTGTTGATTTTGTGGTTTACTGTTTAAGGTAACTGGCAATTACATTTTACACGCAGTATTATTCATTTTTATACTAATTGAGTTAAAGATAAATTAAATTCCATTTTACAATTTTTTTATGATGATTTATCGACATATTTTTCATGCTATTGTTATTTTTTCTTGACTTTGTGATATCATAACCAATTATTCAAGCGAATCGACGCGCTCTCTAGTGGCAATAGAAATCATCATCTCATTGTGTATATCGTAGCCATATTTATGACACTGCGATCGTCCTCTTTGTACATAGACTTCGTGGGCATAATGATCGGTTGCGGAAAGGAAAAAAAAAAAGAAGAAAAGAAAGAAAAAGAACGGGGATAAAAGTGTCTAGAGAAAATCGTGGCCGCATCGAGGAATGGGATATGGAAAATTATCTGGATATTCTGTTTATTCGTTCGAGGCCAAGTGGCAGATATATTTCTCAGAGTCATGGGGGTGGGTGGTTGGTTCCGGACGTGGAAACGGAAAGGACGTACAGAGGAGAAACGGAGAAAGATAGAAGAGAGGAAGAGAAATATATATATATATATATATACATATATATAGAAAGACAGAGAATGAGGGAAGAAGAGAGGACGAGGGTCGGAGAATTCAGAGAAGGGTTGTAACAAGAAGGAAGAAGAAGGGGTGGGGGAGGACGATCGGGCCGCCGGTGTCTCTGCTTGGAATTTATAACCCAATGATATCATTTTGTACCCCAGCGAAGCCAAACCACCCCCGGCACCGACCCTGGCAAAGCGGAGCCACGGCAGAGTGGCTGACATCATGGTATATTGCTCCCAGTGACGCTCAAACACTTTCCACTACGGATCCATTCTGCGAAGATAAATCTCCCTAGCTTAAGAGAGACCACCTATAAAACTATACGCGCCCCCTCCCCGCCCTTCCCTCCCCTATTCAGAATATTCTCCATTGAAACTTCTCTCTTTTAAATCCATTAAGTCTGATTCTATAGATTTGTTTTGTATTTTTGTTGTTGTTGTTTAAACCACATGGAGTTGAACGTGACGATTAACGATTATGGAAAAGAAGGAAGAAGAAAAATAAAGGGATGATAAGTTTAAGTGGTAACGCGAAAGCTTTCAAGAGTTTGGACTTTGGTTTGAAAACTGAGATTCTTGAATGGGACGCGCTAGGAGGGTATTTATTGCATTCGATATACAAGAAAGTCGTTAAACGGAAGCAGCCGTTTTGGCAACCATCCTAGGTAGGGAATTGTCGAGCGCTAGGGTGGTGGGAGAAAGAAGAAGAGAAACGTGGGGGGTGGAGTAGGAGGAGGAGGAGAAGGAGATAGTGGTGGTGATGGTGGTGGTTGTAGTGGTGGTAGAATAGAAGGAGGAAATGGAGGAGAGTTGAAAAGAGGGATTCGGTAGAGAAGACCGGAACAAGCGTACCAACTCGGAATAAATAAAATCCTCCGTGGCATTGAATGGTAAGGGGTGCTGCTATTCACTCTCTCTCAACCCTCTTGCGATCCTCTGCAAGCTCTTCTTTTACCACCGTCGTACACACTGTACGAATTCGAAGAGTCACGTTGTTATTCCGACACCCGGATTGTTTACACAAATATTAAGGGTTCTTTTTATGATCGCGCGTTTCGTTAACGAATAGAATAGGGTTGAGGGAATATCTTTAAAGTCCAGAAATCTTCTTCTCTTCTCTTCGTACAAATGAATTAGAATTAAAAGAAAAAAAAAACGAAGATGAATAAGAATCAGAATAAGAGTTAAGAAGAAGAAGTAGAAATCGAATGATACTCTGGGTCAGAAAAAGAAGAAGAAGAAACGTCGCGGGAAGCTTCCTCTCGGTCCTTTCTCATTGGTATGCTCGTTCCAGCGTTTCGGGGGTAGCACACGAGGGGATTTGGAAAGAGTGGATGTGTTGGTGGTGGCGTCAGTGGGGGCTTGCGAGGGTGAGCGAACAGGAAGGGGGTGGTGCCACGAGATAGCTTAAACTTAGCATTCACAAACCAACGCGCCACGGCATGGTCGTCGGCGTGCGAAAGAAGGAAACGAGAAAGTCAAAAAGATAGACAAAGAGAGAGAAAAAATAAAAGAGCGAGGAAGAGGAATAGGACGAGGATGGGAGAGGAGTGAAGAGGAGAAGAGAGGGCCAATTCCGTTCTCTCTTCGTGTCTTTGCTCTTGGTGTGGCAGCCAACCAGACAAAGGGAAAAAGAAATAAAGGAAAGGGGAAAGGGAATAAAAGAGAAAGAGGGAAAGGAAAGGAAAGAAAAGAATAAGAATAAGACAATGGGAAGGGGTAGACGGGATCCTTCGTTTTTCCGCATCCCATTGATTTACATCTTGTCTTGGCTCTGTTGGAACGACGAGCGGGAGAGAGGAAGACTCCTTGGAAGAGAAATAAGAAAAAGAAAAGCATAAGAGAAGGAAAGGAAAAGAAAGAAAAAAGAATGAAAGAAGAAAGGAAAGAAGGAAAGGGAGAGAGGGAAAGTGGAGTGCAGGTGAGAGAGTAAACGTAGCGAGGTGAGGGGGAGGTATCCGCGTGATATCAGCCGTTTGTATGCGCGGCTGACGCCAAACTTTGCTGAATTGCCCTATGACTCCTTATATCCCAGTCTCCTTCGGCCCTCCTTCGGCCCTCCTTACAATTCCGCCTCTTCACCGTCCCTTCCGAGTCGTTATACCTGATCTCGAAGAAAAGCAGGAGCATTCTTTCTCTCCTTTCCTCCCTCCGTGTCTCTCTCTTTCTCATTTTTCGGATACGCCGCGCACGTGGAGGAACAGCAGCCAGCAACACACTCGGTTCTCCTCCTTCCAATTGCGAGTGACAACCGTGAATCGTTTGGGAAATCAGCTTTGATCTTTCCGCTTGTAAAGGGTGGTGGTGGAAAAGATGGGGGAGGAGGAGGAGGAGGAGGAGGAGCAGGAGGAAGGAGTCTCGAATCAAATTGCACGTTAAACTCTATCAGGATGAGTTTGGAATAAATGTCAAGATTACGGAGATAGGTTTCCTTTTCTTCAACCAATCGCAAGGATCAATTTGCATCGTTCAATTTGTCGCGAAATAACTGTGTGTAGAGAGAGGGAGAGAAGGAGAGAGCGTATTACTTAACGACGTTACCTTTAAACGAGAACGTATAACGGACTTAATGGGATCGATTATACGCCACTGAGTTGCCTGAGAGAAGGAGAGAGAGAGAGAAAGAGACCGAGTGAGATAGATATACTGGCTATGCAGGGATCCGAGAGACGAACGCTTAAACTCGATTACCCAAGTTACGCCGCTTTAATCGCGTATTATGATCGTAATCTCTTCCGTAAAGTATCGTCCCGTTTGAAGTAGACTAAACTCGAGTATCGAAATATATATATTGAGAGAGATAGGAACGAAAAAAGAAAATTCGATCATCGATCGTGACACGTTGCGATCGCGAACGATTCGATGCCAAATTTTATTCCAAAATGAATAAATTGCATTCTATTATTACATTACTATCATATGTTTTTTGTTTTTCTACTCACTGTTGTACTCGCCAGGATCACTGGGGTCCAATCGTTTCGCTCTACGTCCGTGTTTACTATTGTTGTGTACAAACATATTATCGGAGACCGCTAACCATGGACCTTCCACTCCGACTTGCGTCGATATGATCACCTGGAACATAATTTAAAGATTAGGTAGAAATCGAATAGTAATTAGTTAAGCGTGTTTAATAATATAATATGTTATACGTATATGAGTATATGCATATGCAATATGTAATTATACGTGTTTCCGCAGGTGTAATGATATAAACGTACGAACACACGATCGTTGTCGATGAAATAAACTTCACGAGGACACGTTTCTCATAATCTAACAAATTTCATGTCCCGATTTAACTCCGATGGGGCAGGTGAAATATGCTAAAACGTATGTATGAACGAATTAATCGAAGCGTTTAACGCGCGCGCGCGCGAACTGCATGATATACAAACTTGGAGTTTGCATTTTTTTGCGAGAAAGTAAACACGATCAAATTTGTTGGATGTGATAACGCGTATGTTGTCTGTATGTTCGTATACTGGGCATGCAATTCGTGACTCTCGCGGTTTCTACTTTACACATGGATGTAAAGAAAAAAAAACAAAAGCGCGCCTATCTCTTCGCGTGCAAATATTATAATAGATAAATAGAGATAAATTCGCGTTGAAATTAGTTGAAATAACGATGATGATACGATAATCGAATCGAGGTAATCTATATCGCAAGTTTATTTTCAGTTTTGTTCGAAGGGCAAGAATTTCTCGCGTTCCGGATTCCTCAGCGAGAGAAGTCATTCGTAAAATCGGCGCCATGAAACTTTTGTCCGGTCAAAGTTTTGCCACCAAGTTTGCTCGCATAAGTCGGTGGTGGTATTAGCTGGGCGAATAACGCGGTGGCAAGTTGCGAAGAATAAGAGCGGGTTAAGGGTGGGTGTTCTTCTCCCTTCAGGTAAGCGAAATTTTCGTGGCTTTTGAGAAGGGCTGAAATTTTAATTCGTAACTTTGGACGGTAAGCAATCCCAAAACAAATTCGAAACTGCGATAAGTATTTTAATTTTGGTTCAGCCCAACCTTACTAAATATAGATATATATATACCTTTACTGAGAAAAGGAGAAGGGGATACAATAAGAAAACGTTTGTTGGAAGTAAACGTAAAGGAGTAGAAGAAAGTAGAACGTAGAGAGGAGGAGTAAAGGAGGTGGGGAGGGTAGAAGGAAAACGCGCGACGTGGTTTTTGCTAATTTATTTTTTAATTCTGTCTTTTGTCTCAACGAAAGGAAGAAAAGCTAGGTGGATGGCGAGATACGGGCGTCGGTCCGTAGAAGGATCGTAGGAGGGGTCGTTAGGGAGGATAAGGGATGAAACGGGGGAAGGAAGGGTGGACGGGTTGGCTGATGCCGTGCTGAGCTAATTGCCAACCCCTTGGATTACAAGTCTTCTGGATGGGGCTCTCAACTTTCGACGATGGCCGCCCATCGAGAAATTCTTGTCTTTTCCTCGAGGACGTTTCCTTTTTGGAAATTAAAAAAGAATTGTTTCTTTACGAGAGTTTCTACTTTCAACTTGTGGCAAAGCTGATGTTTGCGTTAAGGGTTTTCATCATTTCATCAATTTCATACGTTTTAGGAGGATAATTTAATTCAATTTTTACTATGGACAAGAGATTAGAAAAACAAGAAGAAGTTTCATGATCTTACCTGAAATCGTCTCATGTCGCGTGGATTGCCAGCATTCTTAAGGCAGTTCTGGTTGCATTTGAGAAAGAACTTAAGGAAGAACCTGAAAACAGAGAAACAGGGAAGCCAGTTAAATGGTTGACAACTTGCTTAACGCTCTTCAACAACCGAAAACTTAATTAGTAGGTGAATTTGGTTGGAAAGGAAGCTTGAATATTGCATAAGCCAATCGCGAGGCTCGTCCCACTCGTTTCTATTATTCAGTATTTCTTTAGATTAAACGTCGGCCCCCCTCTTAGCTTCATCTTTTCCCTGACCACGTGTTACTCGACCTTTAAGGTATCTACGATGCACACGTCCTATATATATATATATGGGTATAGGAAAATATGCTTGTCTGTCATAATCAAAATGTCAGACGTTTTATTTTCGAATAAATCTTTATCAAAATCGTTACCTTATATAAGTATAACCTATTATTATTAAAAGAAAAAGAGGGCCACAAATGTGGTCGTAATATGGTATGGAGAAAAACAAAATGAAATACACGAAAAGGATAGAAACAACGTGAGGATTTTTTTAGACGGACGAGCATCACGAGAGTTGTGTCCTCGAAGCTTGACGTCGATAGAAAAGGGTGAACGATGAGAGGGAGGAAGCAGGGGAGGTGGGGTGTGTGTGTTCGTGAAAAACCGACGAAAGAGAGCTAGCATAAAAGAGAAAAAGAGACAGAGAATAGAAAGTTAGACGCGCGCAGACGAGGAGATCGAAGTAAAACTGGTGCACCATTGCTGGCTTTCGTCTGCGAGGAACCGTTCCTGTATGTTTCAACGTGAGGATGTGTGAGAGTAAAAGGAAGAGAAAGAGAGAAAGAAAAGGGAAGAAGAAAAAGAGTAGTAGTAGGGTTCAGGCAAAAAAGCCGGCGGCTCAATTTTCATGAATTATGTAGAATATCGAGGGATATTGAATTCGAGGAAATTTTTCGACTGTGCCGTGCTGGAAGCCGCGGCCGTTTCTGAGCGAAAGCAATAGAGAGAAAGAGAAATAGAAAGAGAAAGAGATGGAAAAAGAGAGAAAGAGAAAAGGTGGATCGGAAGGTTGGTGAATGTTGAGAGAGAAAGGAGAGGAGAAAAGGGAATGAACGAGCGAGTTGAAAACTCCCGGATATATGTATGTATAGATGAGAGGAGTTGGAGGAAGATCGGAAAAAGCGTAGGAGACACGTAGGAAACAATCAGGAGGGCCGAGAGACGCGGAGAGAGATAGAAAAGGAGGAAGGGTGGTTTACTGGGTGGCTGCTACCTAGCTAGGCCTCCATTCATTCCCGTGGGAGTACATTGTCATCCCCCCGCGGAGTGCGTTCCCGCGATCCGGGACTTCATGGAAAAATCAAACACATACCTACCTACCTACCTACCTACCTTCGACTAGCGTGTTAGCTTTTCTTTATTTTCTCTCTTTCCAACTTTTTCCCCCTTTTTTTTCTCCTTTTTTCGCTTATTTCGACACGCGCGCGCGCGCGAGCAAATCATCGCGAACGAACATCGAATACCGAAGGGTAACAAAACTCCGATTTCGAGCCTCTCTTTTATTCTCTATCACAGCCCGCACCATTTCTTTTCTTTTCTTTTCTTTTCTTTTTGAAGTTATATTTATATTCCTTCACGCGTTATGAAAGAAAAGACGAGATTACTATCTTAATCGTAAGGCATCGTTTAAAATGTCTTCGAGACGAGATTAACACACAACGAGGGTTAATATTATATACTTTGTATCATCAGATGTGATATTAGATTCTCGATCCTTTTTACTATACCGAAAAAATGTTTAAGAAATATACCGATTTATAGGAATAATAAAGTACCATTATATATTATATAGACATCTATTGAATTTGTTAAATATTTGATCGGGTCTAACATGTAACACCATCTATGAAGAAAAAGGTGATTCTTCCTAGCGAGAAAGAAAAGGGGGAAGAAAGGTATCGATCTTGCGTAGCACGCGTTTCGTATCCGTTTCGAAGAACTCGTAGTTTCGGTGTGAATGCACTATATCTTTTCTATCTCTCTTTCTCTTCTGCACACACATACATACGCTCCCTCTCTCTCTCTTTCTCCCTTTTGCTACTTAAAGGCGTCGAGCGAATTTAATTTCGTTTACTCTTAGAGAACGTTAAGATGGTATCGCGAATGCTGGATGGGTATTCAAAGCATTGTACTTCGGCTTATCGCTATCGTGGATCTTCCTCTAAACACGATGTCTCCGTCGCGCTCGAGGCGTCGTGTAACACGAAGAGACTACATGACTACATGACTACGACTACGACTACGACGCCTTCTAGTCGTTCGTAGATAGGAACGGCATCGAGCGTACTACCTGCATCTACGATACTACCGACGTAAAGTGGCCCTTTAACGGGTACGACGACGAGCACGAAGACAACAGCCAACGAACGACTCGATAACGCTTCTTCTCCAAATATATCCCTTATATCTAACTAATTTTATAATTTATTTCTATTCAGCTTTAACCCTTTGAGTGTTATGGATATATATATGCGTTTGGTAAAAGTTCAGACGCCTGTCTTCATCAATGTAAATGTAAAATAATGTAATATTTTTGGTTGCATCTTGTCAGATGAAAATAATATAATTTATTAAATATTAGCATCTGGTCACATTAATAATAAATTATTTCATTCGTAGAAAATACTTCAGTTAAAAGTATTCAGCACTCAAAGGGTTAACACAAATCGCACAAAAATTCAATATAAAATAACACAAGTTGTGTATTAGAGTTACATTTTGGTCATTGTTTTTCTTTATTCTTTCGATGCAAAGAGTTTGAGAATCACTGAGGAAATATCGTCGACGTTATTCGTGGATCTTTGTCTTATCTCGACCTGTCGTGATCGATTCGATGCCGATAGCAGCATTTATCGGTATTAGAAGAGTATCGCCATGGGAGATGAAAGAGATTCGTTGCTGAACAGAACTAAAAGAGAATATTATGACAGACGACATCCCAATACACCTCTACATATCTATCTACCTATACTATCGATGAGATGCTTTACCCTCAATTCCAAACCTTTTTAGATTATATCGTACTTCAATAAGGATACTTAACTTTTCTATACGCGTTTCCTTTTTTATTTCAAGGTCCATCGGAAATAGAATAGAATTTTTTTTTGTCAGGATAGACGAGAGTAGGCTAACTGTTAACGACACTTCGATGTCGCATATTACGATCACCTCCTCCTCCGTCTTCTATGGTATCATCTTCCAAGCATTGGCTGTTAGATACTAATGGATTACGTTACCGACTGATTCAAATGCGAACTGGATTTCATTTCAGGCACCCCTCTCGGTTCGTAGAAAGATAAAGCAGAGAGAGAGAGAGAGAGTTAGTGATGGTGTTGTATCGCGAATACAGCTCGTAAAGTAAGAAAGAAAAGAAAAAAGAAGAGAGATAGCGAGAAAGAAAATAGTAGGGAGAGGTGTCGTTGGAGACCGGGGGTAGTTTCTTACAGGGGTTCAAACTCGATTTCGATAGTCTATTAGATTTTTCTCCTTCGCTATAGTCGCTTTATTTCTCTTTTTCGGTCTTCTCTTTTTTCTTATACCTTTTGCAAGCTTCAACAAGGAAAAATCTATTCTGGATTGAGGCGAGAAGAACACCCGGTAGAGATACGTTTCGCTTTACCCCCACCTTTTCTTACCCATCATCTACTTTTTTGTTGAGGGTTCTCTAAGAACCGGAAGCTAACTCTCGCTACTGCAAGTCGCATGCCATTCGACGTGTTAAACTTAAGGCCTCCGCTTACCTTACTTTTAAACGGAATAACGTTTTAGGTGTTACGAGATAAACGCGCGACGAATTTCATGAAATATTGTTCTAAGTTTTTCTCTTATGGGAATTAAATGGAAACTTATATACATAAAAGAAAAGAATATATTTATGTGGGACGAGCATCACCATGCCAAATACTTAAATTAGGCATTCGTGAAGAGATTGGACGGTGGGCTCTGGATAGCTCAATGGATAAAGAGCAAACGGGCCCAATTTTTTCACGAATCCTAAAATCTTTTAAACCGTAAACTATACGAAGAAGAATGTTATTCTACGTCTAACTCTCGTATAGGTAAATTACGTTGGAACTGTACCGAGAAGGAAACAAAACTTTAATTTTCTTTTCCACCTAATACAGGAATACGGTGTAGAGGTAGGTATATATCGAGTGGTTATTGTTCGACTGCTAACGACGAATCAACGTCGAATAAAAGATACATGCGCAGGGCGATCGACGAAATCATCCCTGTGTCGGGTCTCGAGACTAGGCGCACGGCGGCGGCCGGCCCTTCCACCGAACCGAACAAAAATGAAATAAAACGAAGTTGTACGCTTTCGAACGATAAGGGGTGCTGGTGGAAAGGGTTGAAGCGCCTCCTCCTCCTACGGTTCAGGCGTCGCGGCCGGTAGTATGCACGTAGAAAAAAAACGTGCATCGTCCGCTGTTTCAACTTTTACAGGGAACAACTTCACGGCGGCAACGAACGAACGAACGAACGGATGAACGGAATCGACGAAAAAAATAACACGCGCGAATGGGAAAAGTCTAAATATCGAAAGAGAGAGGGTGAGAGGGAGGAACGGAGAGAGAGAGTGAACAGACGGGGGTGGTGGAATACGGGCGAGAAATGTGCGAGCGGCTATCGTGTAAACAGAGTCAAATGAATTCAATCAAACCTTGCAATAAATCATCGCCATTCGCATTCGCCGGTTTGCTTGTTTATATTTCCCGTGTACCAATTAGAGGTTTTTACTTTCCACGCCACTGCTTCGAATGCTTTTTCTTCGTCCGATTTAAAAAATCGATCGATCGATCAATCGCTTTTTTTATCTTTTGTTTTCTTTCCTTTCGATTTTTATTTTTCTTCCTATCGCGAATCTCTCATTCCCCTTTTTTTATAATATATTTCCCCATTCCTCGCACCTCCTCCTCCTCCTCCCCATCGAAAGAAATCTTTTAACTAAGCTAAGAACACGAAAATCTTTTTAAAGTACCCATCGTATCGACAGGATGCTTAGGAATCACCCGTTAGACTTACGCTCGAGGGCCGAGTCAAGAGTAAGTACCTTCTGATCTAGTAAATATATTTCCACCAGAGAGCGAATGGATATAGGGAGCTTACTAGGGGACTTACGCGTAATAGTTCCAAATAGGGTGGCATTACGCGTATCAGAAATCCATTTTCTCCCACGTCGGAGAATCTTTAATCATGTTTTCAGCGTCTCTCGTCGTCCTCTTCCTCCCCCCTCCCCCTTTCCCTTCTCCCCATCTCCTCTATTGTCCTTGTCCTCGTCGTCGTCGTCGTCGTCGTCGTCGTCGTCACCATAAAAAAGAACGAATATAACGCGGTGTAAATTCAAGAGAAAGATTTCCGATCGATCTATCGATCGAGCAAGCAAGGAAGGAAGCAAGCACCGTACGTAACTACCCTCTAGATTTTTTTTTCTTTTCTCTTTTTCTTTCTTTTTAAATAAAGATATTTTATCGTCTTACCCGAACGATCGAGCCATTTGCAGAACGCCGCCGCCGTTCAGAATTCATTGCATGATACCCGCTCTAAGGAAAGCTCGCTCTTAGCGGATACGGTCCCCATGGAATTAGAAGATTCCGGCTTACTTCATGGAGAGAGAGTGAGTGAGTGAGTGAGTGAGAGAGAGAGAAAGGAAACGAAGGGCGTGTCCGATGGTATACTAATGACCTATTAATACGATCGATCCTTACTCAGCGATTTTATCGACCACGAAAAGTCATTCCTTTTAGTATAAAACCTCATTACGATTCTTCAAAGTCGAATTTTCTTTTCAACTTCTTACACAATTTAGTTGTTCTACCAATTAATTATTGTCAATCTTATAAAAGAATATGTCGAATAAGATTGATCAAACTTGTGTCGTTGGCAAAAGGTTACGAAGAGACACGCGTTCTGCGAGACCTTCCCACTATTGGATGAAAGAAGAAAGGGTCAATGCAGCATCGAGGTCAAGGAAACGAAACTAGCTATAGATTCGATGCATGCTTGCATCGAACCCCTTTGCTGCAAAGGGTTGCTTCTCACTCTTTTTCTCTCGTACTCGGATCAAGGTCGATCCTTCTATCAAAGCGATAGCTAAGAACTCAGTAGTCTACCAGCGATCTGATATATTTTAGTATGAAAACGCCTGAGAGTAATCGCGAGTGCATAATGCAGAGGCGCAGGACGTCAATTAGTAAGAATGTGTACGGAGGTCCGTAAGGTATAGGAAACCACCTAGAGCTGTATACCTTGCATACACCTTAACTGGGGTTAGTAAGGGGTTAGCAAGGTATCAAGGGATGCTTAATGTTTAACTAACCTCCATTACGCCTCCTGTACCACCACCACCACCTTCATCCACCCTCTCCTCCACACCCCCTTCGTTTTCTACTCCTGCACCAACGTCATCCAGCATCCAGCAGCTCTTTGGATTCTCTGCCTTTGCCTTTTCCTCCTCCTACCTCCTCCTCCAACTCCTCCTCTTATTTCACTTACTCGCAGGAAGTATTAAAGATAGGAAGCGGCTAAGAAGGAACTCATATGCAGTCATCGACTAATTCGTACAATTATTTTCCAAGAATAATGTTATCTCCTCAATAAAAATAATCTGATTTCTTCTATTTTTCTCTGTTTCATTCACCTTTTTAATTATTCGTCGATATTCTTTTTCAATCTGATCGAAATACACTTATATATATCTATTTGAGTATCAACGTGTGTATGTATACGTGAATAGTGGAACGTGACAAAATACCAGCGCACTCGAGAGTGAAAGTTAAGAATAGTAAGTATAGATGGTTTGACATGGTGCACAAGGAATAATGGTAAATAATTAATATTGTTCGGTTAATCTTTTCGAGTATGTAAGTAGTTCCACTACTTACTACTCTATGTCGGTAACATTTTCACGTTGTTCATAGGAATTAAATGAAGGTGAAATTTAATTTAGAAGGAAAGCCAACAAGCTGGACGAAACGAATGAGCTGAGAAAATACTAGGGGTACGTTCGTTCGTAAGACTCGTAAGTGCGGAGAGAGAATTCTACTCGTGATAACGTTTGTTTGACCTCCTCTTACCGAGCTGACGACACAAACACAATGTACCTTTCAAAGTGACGTGTAAGAGTTTATATGCGTACGCACATTAGCTAGGTAAAAATAAGTAACAAGAGAGAAAGGCTTTTGGTGAGAAAGAAAAATTTCGAGGACGATACATCTTCCCGATAAATCTCAAGTTACGAATGAAACATTAAAAAGCTCCACTTTGTAGATAAATTAGGACTCCCGAGGACAGAGGACTGCCGGTATGTCTTTGTGTTTACGAAAGGAAGAGGAGGAAATCAGGTGGTCTCGCGTGTGCACGCAACGAGAGGGTAAGTTAACGAAATTTCAGATAGGAGAGGGTGGTACCGTTTGCCTAAGTCCTAAGATGTTACAAGAGCTAAGGCTATTCGCTAAGGTACTAGAGAGATGCTGCATAATTCATAGCCCAAGTAATACGTCTTAGTAGTTAGAACGTGGATCGAACTAACGCACCCTGTCGTGGGTTCCTTGCGTTCTACAAGCTTACAACCACTATTACGTCCTATCCACCACCACCACCACCAGTCAACCAACCACCCAGCCACCCTCTCTTACTTCTCTCGCTCCTATCCTAACTATATTCTATATTCCCCATTCCCTCCCTCTGGCCCCTCGTCACGACAGCGAGATGCATGCCCCTAATGGCAGTCTATCACATTAAGCAACAAGACGGCTTGAGAGGCCGGCCGGCTGCCATAACTAGATTTGCCTCGCGTTGCACGTACGACGACGCATCAACTGACGATTTACCACGTATCGCTTAGTTGCCTCTATAACTATTAAACTAACGTTAAAGCCGGTGCACCGCGTCTTGCACCGCGTCTTGCACCGCGTCTTGCACCGATTCAACGAGACTATACTCGGTTATACCGCTCTCCTTGCTTGGGGGACTGATGAAAGATGCATGATTTCTGTATTCTAAGAATGAGACCCACGTTATATTCCTAGATATATACTAATACTAATACTAATACTAATACCACATCAGTAGTAACACGTGCGTTTGATCTGCTTTTACGATCTACGACCACTGGAATTTATCTCTTTCTTCGTTTCTCTTTTTCTTTTTTTTATTCCCTCCCCAACACTAAATTAGAAGAAATAATAATCGAATATCGATAATATGTGTTCAAGAATAAAGTAATTTTTTCCTAAATTTGTAACGTTGACAAATTTACTTTTCGAAATAACCTCCTATTTTCGTTATCCTTCTTCAAGCCTTAGGCTATATTCGGACAAAGCACCAACCATTTCCATAAACGCATCAAGACCCCTTCTCCTCCCCTGTGCTAGAGTAAAGCGACTTAACTCGACATAGGACGATTCCTTTGCACGTCGTAGGTATGTGTACATACGTATGTAAGTATGACGGAGGGAAAGAGAGAATGGGAAATAGTGAATGAATGAGTGAGAAAGAGAGAAGACACCTAGCCGCTAGGTGTACGCGTGTACGCGCGATTTATTAATGCCTGCATTTAGATACGGAGCCCCCTGGGGCGACGGAAAGGGCGGTTAGGACCCTCTAAAGTTGCCGCTGTCAAATATCGACAAAAACTTTCGTAAGTCGCGCATGCTCACGCAAACACGCACGCACGAATACATACATACAATACATATTTGTTCCTTTGCCCGAGGGAGAAAAAGGAAGAGTACACTCTATATATTAATACATATATGTATGTGTATGTATAATATATTATATAAATAAATACACCTACACGTATATATATATATATGCAACATTCGTATTCGAAGAGAAAATGTGATGCATAAGATTATTTCGCGTATGATAAATCTGAAGTTGCAACAAGCGGATCGACGTAACCGCGTTAAACTCGACTATCGTACGATGAACAACTTCTATTTGTGTATGTGTACATTCATAAACGTATATATATATATGTTTTATATTGCGTACATATACATAAATATACAAATACACGTCTCGCGGAAACTGACGCTCGCGTCAATCCATTGTGTCCTGTAAATCCTCCAGAAGCTCTCGATATCCGTTTCGTTTCGATCTATCGAATGAGAATCCATTTATTGAAACAAACTCTGTAACTAAACTACTGTTCTTGAGAATGACGAATGATTTTTTAAGAAATGAATCCTTTTTTCTCTCCTACTTTTCGATAATTTAAATGTATAACACGCGTATATAGAAAATGTTTGTATAAAATATGTATATAAATACGTCAAGCATGCACACATATATATAGAAAATAACGGGGTCGTAAGTTCGGGAACAAGAGTTCGTTTAATTCCTATTAACTTAGTTGTTTGAGCTTCGAGTTTGTCCTCGAAGAGGTTAGGTTAAAATGTGATTTTAATATTCGCGGCTCCTTTGAGAGGAAACTCGTGAGTCTTCCTTAACAGACTTAGCGAGGGAAACCATCCTATCCCTGAGTATCTCTTCTCCCAGCCCTTTCCCACCGGATAGGCAACCCGCTTTGAAGAACCCTACCTAGTTCGAAACTCGGTAAAATCCACGACTAGCGTGTTTCGGAACTTTCTCTTCAACTCTTCTTTCTATACTTTTCCTTATCTATCTATCCATCTTTCTTCTTCTTCTTCTATCCTGCCTTCGTTACTTTCAATCGTTTTATTTTTATTTTTACTTCGATCCCATTGATGATATGAAATAAGACAAAATCTAAAGTAGTTAATTAATGCGATTATTTTTTTTGTTAACGGATTGTGTTAAGGAATAAAAATCGATCTGTATCGTAATTTTAATTGAGAATAAATTACCTAAGTCGAGCTTGTAATCATTTCAGGTAACTCGGTAAAGGCGATAGTAATCGTAACGCATGAATTATGCATACATTTTCTTTAGATATACGTGCTGTTCCACGATTTTTCGTTTAAAACCATATATACGTGGATGTAAGTATGTGTGTATATATGTATGGATGTAACGGTCTGATTTTCGTGATTATTCCGGCGGAAACCGCAAAACCCCCTCAAAATGCAAGTCGCAATGGCAAATGGGATCGCTATCGGGCTTTATTAAAAAATATGTCTTAATTTTGCCGCGGGCCACGTTTTTAATTTCTCCCTATGGACGTTCTTTCGTACACCGATGAACGGAACAACGGGGGTGGGAGGGGTGTGAAGAATCGCCGAACGAATGGACTCAACGTGCGTGTAATTAATATCTCTCCTATGGTGTAGAGAACTCCTCGTCGTCGTCGTCGTCGTCGTTCTGGTTAAATGAAAATCCTCGCCCATTTCCCTCAACATTATCATTTCTCGTAATATGCATAAATACATTAAGCACATATTTACGTATTACGATAAAAAAGAAAAACAAAACAAAAAAGAAAATATTCTAATCTTAAATATCATCATTTTTATGCCGAATTCGAATGAAATATATACATACACACAGAATTCGATAATACGATTTCGAGTTAGTTGTTATTTTCCCATAGCCAGATAGATCTCGTTCTTATAATCCGAAATATTTATCCAAGCAATTGCACTAAAACGCGCTCGCACGGACGATATAACCAAGTCGCGTTCTCAGCCTACGAACAAATCTACGGGAGCACGTCGAGGGTCATAAACTCGCGCGGACCGAGATAAGATTTCGTTCCTCGAAGATGATTTTTCAAGCTTCTTTATCCTTCTTTTTCTCCTTTAGTAGGATAGTACGGGTTTCTCTCTCTCTTTCTCTCTTTTTCTTTCTTATTCCATACTCCCTCGACGAAGACGAGCGGTTCTTTTTCGGATCGAATGCAAAGCGGGTCGACGAATTCTTGCGTTGTAGAAGAAAGAAAGAAAAATAAGAGATAGAGAAGAAGAACTAGACGAATAAGAATAAGAATAAGAATAAGAAGAAGAGAGAAAGACAGAACGAGAGCAAAAGAGGCTTTCAAGTTATCGTCGTTGGTCGGAGTTTGGGAGGTTAGCAGTCGCCATGTTGGCAGGACATGGAAGCACGCAGGACAGGACGCCGTAGCGGGCCGTGCAGGGGTTGCCATGGTGATCTCATGGGGAGGGCATTCGCCCTCTCTCACCCTCAACAAGAGAAGATAATGCTGCCTCCCTGCTTGCCTTCCTGCTTGGCAGCCTGTTCACTCGCTCACTCGCTTGCTTGCTTGTTCACTCGTTTGCTTGCTTGCTTGCTTGCCTCACTTTCTACCAATGTTGCTACCAACCGCCGTGATATCAGAAGCTCTGGCAATAAAACAAACGTTCGTGCTTCCACACCGGTTTACGAGAGAAACGTAGAGCCGCTTTTCTCTAGGACACCCGACGATTATTAGGCGACAACCTAGTCCGATACTTTGTCCTACTACGATTGCAGAATTTCCTTGCAGATATTTCGTTCTGTATCAGCAAACGTTTTCTTGATATATTTATCACGATCTACAGCGAACAACTGACCTCTCAACGCATTATACCTAACACTATAAAATATAAAAAGACAACACACTTACAGATACTACAGAAACATTTATTAATATCATATAATAGTTTATCTTATTTATCTTTTCCTTTTTCTGTCCATATACACATATACCACTTATTTCCTTTCCTCGACTGTGTTTTCACCCTCTCAAAGACGAGTGACTTTTCTTTTTTTTGTAGGAAACTAAGACGCACGGGTGGGCTGGCGGGCGACCGGGAAGGAGGCGGATGCTTCGACAAAGTGTCGTCGTATTTTTGGTTTACGGCGTCTGAGCGTTTTCGACGAGGAGGTTTAGGGTATAGAAGGGTAAGAGGAAGAGAGAAACGAGAAGAGAGAGAGTTGGACGATCACGAGGGTGGAAAGTGGGTGGCTCGACGGATGCGGGGAGTGATACCAGTCCCAAAGGTGCCGTTACAATTAGACAGCGCTGCCAACTGCTACAGCCTCAACCGCTAAATAACTTACCGGTGCTGACAACCCGACCGCACACTGTTACCGCTTGTTGCCGTTCTACGTAATACTACGTCGTCGTTACCTTCATGTGATCTCGCATCAAAGAAAACCAACGAGTCTTTTTTTCTCTCTTAATTATTAATAATATTTTCAATTTCGATTCATCTCTGATAATATTATTTTACTCCAGAAGGAATTACATCTTTGCCGAAAAAATTCTTTGCCGAAAAAATTCTTAACCGAATTATTAATCTTTTCTTCTTATTTAATATCACTACTGTGTGCATAAATTCTTTCTGGGAACTCTAGCATGATTATAATCATTTTTACGTAGCACTCTTCTACATAATTCTGGATGAACATATTTCTTAAATTTTTGGTTAGAGAATAAATAGTTCAACTATCTCTATCTATCTTTGGTAGAGTGTTTGATCCAAATTAACGACGATTATCAATACTTATATATATGTTGGTGGTGATCGATGAGGCAAAAAGATCATCTGTTCTTTCTCTTAACTATATCTATCCTTAGGAAGCAAGAAAAGTTACTGTTGCCCGGCCGAGATGGTCGTTTCGAGACGATATAATATCAAGAGTCGAGCTAACGTCGAAGTACAGAGAGCTTTCTTGCGCTTGCGTCGAGTGTTTAGAACTTGAATGCTAGTAGAAAGAGGTGACGAGGAGGTGAGGAGAAAGAGGGAGTACCACCATCCAAGGAGAAGGAGAAAGAGAAAGACGGGGTGTCCCTAGAGTATCGACTTGCCCCACGGGACTCGGCAGTCGATAGTCCCGTGGGATTCGCTGTCTCTTTCTCGATCTCGTTTCTTCTCTCTCTCTCTTTCTTTTTTTCTTTCTCTTTCCATCCTTCGTCTCCCTCCGACTCACTCTATCCCTCTCTTTCTTTCTTTACCTTTCCCATTTTACCTTGCCAACACTGTTCTCTTACGACAACCATTGCCGTTGTCTCGCGAATAAGAGATAAAGATTTTGTTTCTACGGGGGGGGGGGGGAAAAAAAACCTATGAGAAAATATTCGAGTATTATCGACATAAGCGATAATAAATATTTTTACGAGGGGGTTGGGATATATATCGCGTTGTTGATAATAATTAATTATCATCGGTTATATAGACAATTTTTGGTGTGAAAATATAATAAACTTGTCGCTGACGATTCTCTGTCGTCAAAATGAAATCTCGAGGAGAGATCCTTGGTGAAAACGATAAATAAATGAAGTTTAGGAAAAGATAGGAAAGGATAGAAAACGAAAATAATAGTACTACGAGAAAGGATGAACATTTTCCGAGTAAGGGAAGGAAGTTTGCTCAAGATTGTATGAAATTCTACTACTTGTATCGTAGTCAACTTTCCCTCCTCTCTTACCCTCCCTCGGAAAAATACGCTCGACAACCCTCTTTCCTCTTTCCTTACCTTCCCTAGCAGCTATCGTATGCGAAGGCCGCCCTTATACGAACTCCGCTATCCCCTTCAACCCCCTCCTTGGCTCCGGAGAATTATCCGCACAACTTACAAACCCCATTTTTTTTTTCTTTTCCCTTTCGCGAGATTTCGCCTGCCTGCCTGCCTGCCTTCTCGTGCCACGAGGATTTCGAGGAGACTCGCGTAGCCAAGCGGAAAATGAAAGTGAATCTTGAAAGGTCGAGGAAACTCGGTGTGGTACTACTACTATCTCACGACATCATTGTTTCTTCCTATTTTGTCTTATCTTTTTTTTTTTCTTTTCTCTGACATTTCTGATGCATCAAAACATCAAGATTATTCGAAGAAAATTTGAATGTTTTGTATATCATTCTTAGTAAGTCATTTCTAAATAACTAATATATGCACAAAATAATATTTATAATAATAATATTAATACTTTAGAGAGACGTGTAAAAATGTGTGAACAAATGACTTTATCCATCATATTATTTATTTCATTTTAGGATACATCCTCGAAACGTATGAAACTGCATAGCGTATTCCTTCACCCTTAACATCCCTTAGAAGATATATGTGTATAACGTATACACATCCTATTGGATCCTTTTGGCAAGGAGGACAGAAATCGAAAGCCATTCTCGAATGGTCTCCACGTGCGTGTTTCTAGTAGTGGAGGAGGAGGTATTGGCACGTACGCACGCGTAAGGGCTGGGAGAGAAAAAGGGCGAAGCGAGGTGGGGTGTAGGGTGGAAAGAAATAAGAGAAGAAAAGCGAAGGGAAGGAAGGAAACGAAAGTCCACCACGTATATACCTTTTCCCCCATTTTTTTTTCTTTTATTTTTCGAAGAAGGGAAGAGAAGCAGCAAGAAGCGAAGGGGGTGCGCGGCACGGGGTTCGGGTCGTACGTATCCTTTTCCATTGCTATCTTTTCTTTCTCTTTTACTCCGTAAGCTCGCCCTCGTCTTCTCCTTGGAAGTTCCTAGCTAGGGCAACGCGGACGTCCCTCTTTGGTTGTATGTACAACCAAAGAGAGAATGAGAAAAAGAGACAGATAAAGATAGAAAGAGAGGAAGGAAATTCGCAAAATGTCCTCCCGGTTCGGTAATACGTTACGCGGCCGTACAAGTATCGTCCGTAGTCACCCTCCGGTCCGGCCTAACGTTACCGAGATCGGACAAAACTTTCCCGAGAGTGTACTAAGGGGGGAACACGGAGCTGAGGGGTGTCTCCGGAGACTTCCATTTTGACTCTGGGGATTAGGCGTGACTCCGCCCATCCGCGGCAATAGTTTTGTCCCTTTTTGCGGATGGCCAGAAGCGAAAAGCCACGCGATATTGATGACTTCTTTCAGCGGTTCGCGAGCGAGAGGGAACAAGAGGGATTGCCAAGGGAAATTGTGTAAATGTGTGTGTGTGTTTTGTGTATGTCTGAATCTACGTGTATTAAGGGTGAGTAAGAGGGGAGAGTTTATATACGCGTGTACGTGAACGAAAGGAAAAGAGAACGAAGAGGTGGAGGAACGAGAGGTAACTGGTGAGAGGAAGAGACAGAGAGAGAATGAGAGGATGGGGGATGCCCGAGAAAACACGGTGCGCAACCCCTCCTAACTATACATCGCCCCCTCTAATGCTCTCAGAGATGTGCTCGCAGTGCGACGCACGGTTATTGTGGAGGCCCGCCGTCATTACCCAGAATCGCTGATCTTGAAGTGCACGATGCACCGCCCACCACCCCTACCACACTACCACTACCATCACCACCACCACCACCACCACTACCGTCCTAATTGATATTGCTCGCTGTTCGTTTTCCGTAATAAAGATTGGGATTGAGCGTGTACACGGTATATTCTTGTATTCTTTATACAAATTCCGGTGGTTCGGTGAACCGATACACCCTGTACAGTCTTAGTCTACTTTATAAACTCTGCGTTATTCTAATTGAAATAATACTCGAAAATGTTGTTCTCTCTTCAATTATTTTTCTCTTATTCTTATAGTTAATAATATAGTTAATAAACAGAATTGGGTTTCACTATAAATGCAGATTTTATTCATTGAACAAATGAATAATGTATTCAACAATTAAATTTTATTTACAACAGTTCCTTAAATCCAAGTTTTCTTACCTATAAATAGAGGAACGACACTTAAGCTTTATTCTTTCCTATCTTTCTTTTAATTCTTACGATCCTAACGATCTTTCTTTTAATTCTAACAATCTTTCTCTTGATTTTATCCCTATCTACGCTGTCTACGTGTCACTCCTCCTATCAGCTTCGCATACGTGTCACTTCTCCCACTACCGGCCTAATTACTTTCTTTTGTTTTAAAGCAACCTATATTACCGACAGATCACGCGGCAAAATTCAAATGGGTCCGTAAAGTAGTATCTGTTTTAGGAAAGTTCTGTCCGTTTTTAGAATAGAACAAAATAATAAATTGAATAATATAATTGTCATCATTATTTATGACTTCTTGCCAGCGTGATGACAATTTGTATATCCCACTTAAAAAAAATACCTTATCCCTAAAGGCGAAGAATTGAACCAGTGTTTGTCTGAACTGATATTATTAAACATTGAAAAAAACAAAAATTCTTGCCGAAATTTTTAACATAACGATCTCCCAATTGTCTTTTATAAGCGTACATTTTCTAAATGTATGTCTGCCGTCGAAAATTCCGTTGGATTCGATTGAACGTGGTTAGGAATGTGTGTTTTCTTTATTCAAGAGAGCTTTGTCTGTAAACCTCGTACAAGACGACGACGAGGACGACGGTACTGGTGGGAAGGGTCGGTTGGTCGGTCGGTCGGTCGGACAACGGCATCATAAGTCGGAAGTGCTTTGGGGTTTGGGTGGAGTTGCAGGGTGGCGAGAATCCCTGGAGGCAGGCAGCAGGCTAAATATATCTACCCCCGACAACCCCTGAGGGAGAATGTCAAGACAACATGGCCGACGCCCGTCATTCTACCAGCAGCAACCCTATGTGTACATTAGACCTCGGTCGCCCCTCTCTCTTTCTCTCTCTCTCTCTCCCTCTCTCTCGGTTTCTATCACTTTCTCTTGGTTCTCCAAGAACGTTCAAAGACAGAGACACCGGTTCCAGACTGAAACGTCCACTTTGTTCGCACGTTCGAACCAAATCCTCGACACTTCTACTTAACTGTTACCTTTAATAGAATACGAATTTATGCGAATTATATTCTTTTCAACGTTGTTTAAATAGTAATATAACATATATATACACATATCGTCAGTTTTCTTTTCAGAGGAATACCTGAAAGAGAGGATGGGAACGTTTTGTAAGGAGATAGTCAAATTGAAGAAAATAAGTCGGGAAAGGAAAATACGGCGAAGATTAAATGTCACGAGAGAAGAATCCAGGATAGTCTAAAAAAAAGGGGTGGTGAATAAAGAGGAGGAGGAAAAAGTAAGGAAAGAGAAATGGAGATTGAAAGATAAACGGCAGAGAAAGATAATTTTGGCGAAGGAGATGCACGGAAGTCGAAGGAAGGTATAAAATTAGCCACCCTCAAGATTACCCTGAATTAACAAATTGAAAAAAGTCAGCTCTCCGGGAAAGTAACTCGAACACGGTCGCGTTCTTAAAGGAGCCCTTCTCAGCTTGCTTCGTTGTCCGCCAGTATACTACCTACTACGCTACCCTTTTCATCCCTTACGCTACCCTTCTCCTAGGCATCGAGCATATCCAGTTTAAAGCACGATCCTGGGCCGAGGTATATTCGACCAACAAATTCATGCAAATGCCGCTTGACTACACCGTGGCTCGCGATATGTACTAGCAATGTCTATCTGTCTCTGTATAAATGTATGTACGTGCGTGTGCGTGTGTATTTGCCCTCGTGTTTCTCTGTATTTTCGTAGGAATGTGTACAACGATAACGACACGTACGAACAGTCCACCACCACAATTGTACGAGTACACAGAGAGTTGCTCGGAATTATACGCGGTTGGTAGACAACGCCTGGTTCTGGCGTCGCATTTAAACACGCTCGACGTTGGATAAATTCGTCGCTTAACTTTTGACAATATACTGGAATAAGTGAAAATGGTATGTTATGGATTGTCAAATGATTCAATTCTCCATTGATCATGAAAGTTTCAACTCGAATACTTTTCCTTTGTTAACATGCTAATCGTGATTTGATAAAATCATCTTTTGGATTTCATTATTTCAGGATCATGCTAAGTATTTATTATTTATGTATTTATACTCCATCCCTTTTCGGGTTTCGAGGGCTTCCGTTAAAACTGTTTCCTTTTTACAAAAATACTACAATATCTCTTACATACTCTATCCAAAATTATTTTAACTTCAAATAATTTTTGATCTGTAATTATCCGCATAGAAATTCACTTCTACAAACTAATCCATTGGATCATGCTAAGTATTAGGCTCTAGTTATCGAGTCCTTTTAAACGATGCAACACTTAAGAAAATACTTTTTCGTTAGACCGGCTGAAAGAGTGTAGTGCACGTAATACACATTGTGCTTTCATGCTTTGTTCTATATATCACGGAGACACATGTACCGGAGTTGCGAATGAGTACGTACCATGGAAATATACCTATATATACATAAAGATATCTATATATAATACACATATACGTGTATACATAGATATATATATATATATATATATATATATATATATATATATACATAGCAACCAACGCGTTGTCTCGCGACAACGAGTAAGCTTTGCGGAGTCACTTAACGTTTTACTACGTCTTTAGTATCTACCGTTATCACCACACGAATATACCGGGTGTACTCGTTCATATTGGAAACGTTCGATAAAACGAATGGTAATGTAATAACGACGGAGTGTATCAAGTGATCGATACACTTCGCTAAGCTCGCATTTTACCGAATGGCACGCTCGTTAACTAACATCAACGAGAGATTTTATCGAAGTTCTTGGAGCGTAGAATCGCAAGCGTAGTAGAACGATCGAATGGTAGCTGAAAGTTACGCGGAAAGGGCCTATCCTGGCGATCGTGCCGCGAATGTTGAATCTCGTTCTCCTCTTGTAAGAGGAAACACCAGCGTGAAATAACTGCAACTACGAATTGTCTGACTGAATAAAATATTCAACAAGAGGGAGGTAGGTAGGTAGTCGTACGATACACGCCGAAATGTATACTTTTAGGCGTATATTTTTCTAAGAACAAATTTTTCTACTCCTTATCTCTTAAGAAAACAAAAAATAAAAAGAATAAAAAAAGGTAGAAGGAAAAAAAAGAACAGGTAGACACAATGTTGATACAAGAAATATCTCTGTTGCAAATAATCTTTATTGGAATGTTCGTAATGAAAAATCCTATCGTTCGTCAAATAAATTTTATTCTGGTTTAACCGAATTTCGTAGGTTCAACATCTTTTTCATGATTTGAAACTTTAAAGCGTCAAGCTTATTGGATATCTCACGTGGTAGTGTATAAATGAAACGGTCAGACGAATCGTAAGAGGACAACTGAAAGAGAGAGAGAGGAACATGAGCGGGACGCGAGTGAGTGCCCATAAACTCGGGTGTCGTTTGCGTTTTCTATTTAGCCATTTCAGTTCCACCACTATCGTGTATTCCTCCTTTCTTTCTCACACGTGTTTCTATCTTCTTGGTAGGTCCAACCAACTATAGGTCGGCAGGTGAGACAGAGAAGAACGAAAGAGAAAGACTAGAATTGAATTTCGTAGCGATTCGACTACTAGAAAAGAACCTAGAGATCTCTGAATGTCGGACTTTCCTTCTATCGTAACACGAAAGTAAGAAAGAAAAAAGAAAAAAAGAAAGAAAGGGAGAGAGAGATAGATAGATAGATGTAGGAGTACGTTATCGAGGAATCGATTGATACACGGATAAGAGGTAGTCACGATTTTGAAGGTACTTCCTAGTAGACTTAGAATGGCACTAGGAAGAGCAACAGTAACGGGCGACAGTGGCATATGAATCCGAAGGGGGAGGCTCGGAGAGCCATTTTTCAGACATTAAAATTTAATAAAACCCCACCTCCGTTTCCCCCCGCAGCTGTTCTTGGATGAAAGTATAGGAGAGGAGCTTCGTTGGTACATGAAAATTCAACGGAGGGGGGTCGAAGAAGGTACGACGGAAGGAAAAAAAAGAGAAAGAGAGAGAGAGAGTTGAAGGAGAGGATGTCGACGGGCCCGGGATCTTTTTTAGCCAACGACCAAGTACAACGACTTGGTAGTGACTTGCCTTTCGATTGGTTGGTAGGTAGGTATCCATATTCGAACGAACACGTTATATGTGTATAAATGTATGTATATAGATATAATGTAGTGTGTGTGTGCGTCTGTCTTTCTCTTTCTCTATCGGAGTGCCGCCGCCGTTCGCCGTACATTTATTGCCATTGCCGTTTCCCTCTTCGGTTCCTCACCTCACCACCACCACCCCCTGCGTCCTTTTTACTGGGGGTTACGACGTTATATTTGATATTGGATAGACTCCCGTATACGTATCATTGGCGTCGTAAAACCTTGCCGTAAATAATATTAAATAAATGTAATACGCGGGCGTAAGGTAAAACGGCGCTTACCTGTATCTTCCTTTCCCTTTTTTCCTATTTTTTCTGTAATCGTCTTTTATCTATCTCTCTTACTCACATCCTCATTTTCTTTCTTTAATCTTCGGCAATGATTTATTTTTCGTATCATCAATTTGTATATTCTATTCGAACAAATTGTTAGAAAAACAAAAATCTTTTCGAATGGAGTAGAAAAATTGTTGGAAAGAAAGAAAATACAAGAATACAAAATGTAGAATAATTTTTGTTTCACGAGTAATCGTTGATTCGAAAACGTAGGAAGATTCGAGCGTAGGAACGAGTAGAAACACGAAGCGTCGACGTATTTACAGCCGTCGTAAAACTCGCCGCTTAATTGAATGTTCGAGCGAGCAGCTCTCTCTTTCTCGATACGGTTGAACCGGACGAGAAGGACGAACGAATGCCAATACAGATCCATTATTTATAGGTACTAAGACACGATCGATCGAGAACTCGGTCTGTCGCCATATATCCTAATATATAATATCATATCGAAGTATGTCGTACTTTAATCGTCTCGAAAGCCCAAAAAACTAAAAAAAGCTCTCTGTCTCCCTCTGTCTCTTTCTCTCTTTAAGTTTTTTCCATTTGTTGTTATCCTTCCTCGTGGAGTTTTGTGTCGTCCTTTCCGAGACTATACACAAACCGAAAATAGAGTACAAGATTATGTAAGTTGGTTAGGATTTTCCTCAGACACGAGAAACGTTAGCCTCAATTTTCCATGAGAATTCTATTCTTTCTTGGTTTAGCGTGTATGCGAAGTTTCCATAAGAATAGGAACATAATCACGTTCACGAAGGATACGCGGATAGGCGGCGGATCCTTGTACAGAGAGAATTACACGCCACGATGTTACCCACCAGACGATAGAATAGAGAAAATAAAGAAAGGAAAAGAGAGAAGAAAAAGAAGCTCGCTTTAAGGACACGTACTTGCTTGCCATAGCGGTAGTAAAAGACAGCGAAAAAAATCATGTACCCCTCTGACCCTTGAAAATATGAGCAAACGGCTTGTATCTACTGAAAGAGAATAAGAGAGAAATATATATATATATAGTTTATGTTAACTTTTAGAAAATGTATACTAACAGTGAAAAGGTTGGTAAGTTGCTAATATTTGACGAATGTAAAAGGAATGCACGTGATGCAGTAAATCTGTATGCTGCAAAGTACCCAAAGAGGCACCTGTCTAAAGCGAACTGTTTGTGTTTTGTTTAAGTAACAATTTTGTCAACTATTTTTTTGATTGCAATGTATGGTCAATCAATCCAAAACAGATGAACTTTTGTTTAAAGTATTTTTTTGTCAGGTTATCGCAAGTACTTGAAAAATTGTGACTAGAGTTATGTGGGACACCCTGTATATACATATATATATATATAGATAATATATAGCGAGGCTAAGTTTCCTTGTAAATACAAGGACCGTCGACGAGTATACTCGACATTAACCGCGCCGTCTACCGCGTATATGTATTTCCGAGGAAGGACCGTACATGCCTTGGGCTCCTCGTTAATTGCTGGTATAATTTGTAATTCGAGAAACAGTAGTGAAGAGAAAGAACGAAGAGAAAAGGGACAGATAGAAAGAGGACGACAGAGGGTGGGAGGTAGTTACGGTGAAAAAGAAAGGAAGAGGAAGAGGTATAGATAGATAGATAGATAGATAGAAACGAAGATCGTTTTCTTTTCGTCTTTTACCAAAAGGAAACGAGAATTCATGTTCATCCGTCTACCCTCCTAAAGGAAATGTCTTTTGAGAGAGAAGAAGATCACGACGAAGGGATCCTCCGGCAGCAGCAGCAGCAGCAGGCGCCTGGCGTTTGTTTCCCGACCCGATGACCTGCCTCAGGATTATTTGACTCCACTCATTCTCGAATGACGCGCATTTGTCAGAAGGCGTCAAAACTAGGGTGACGAACTGCTAAAAAAAGGATAGAAAAAGATAGAGAAAGAGAGAAATATAAAAAGAAATGAAAAGAGATAGAGCTACCGGTGGGAAATTAGTCGTTAAGTGTTTTATGTATCCGGCGAGAGATGATACACGAACGAATGCAAAGTCACGTGGCGCTCTTGATCATCGCCAATGTGCAACAACGTGCAACGTGCAACGTGCAACACGTTTCCGATCCTATGACGAATGTCTGACCAACGGCTGATAAACGGAAAGATAAACTGACTTCTCTATTTTTCTCTCATCGTTTTCTGTTCTACTGCCTTGATTTAGAAACATTCTACATAAATGTACACTAAATGTAAGGGAGATATATCGAATGACTTCATGCCCCGTAAATCGTTTTTCCCGCGCATCGTAAATACCGCCATACTTCAGTGTCGATTTTTCGGTCGCTGTGCGCGCGCATCGTAACAGTTCACTCTCATCATTTCTTTTCTCAAACGCGCGCCAAAAGAAGTATAACCTCAAAACAAAGAGGAAAAGAATAGTAATAAGAAATAAATAAAAGAAAACGAAGAAGAAGAAGAAGAAGAAAGAAAGGAGAAATAGTCGCGGCCGGTATCAATCAACGCTCGTAGAGTACTTCAGCGGAAGAGGGTTTATCGGGATGGAAAAAAGTCATTGAAATCGCGTTTGCTTCGAGTTGGTGAACGTGCGCGCGCGCAACTTCCAGTTGCTGCTTTCGATTCGTTCCACGTAGTCTTTCCTTGTTTTTTCCCTACTTTTTTTTTTGTTTCTTTCCCTCTTTCTCTCAGTTACTTTTCGTTCCTTGTGCACGCTGGATGTTCACTCTCATTCTTTCTCTCTCTCCCATTTTTTCCTCCCTCTCTCTCCTCCTGTCTCTTCGTAACAGACGCGATGAGACCAGATCTTTTCACCAGATGCCATCGGAATCGCCCACCGCGATAACGGGCGATGGTTAAACGCGTCTCATAACTAACTCTATCCGGAGCTCCCTAATTAAATATCCTATCGTTTAATTAAGAATGATTTACCGACAGCAAGTCAGTCAGTCAGTCAGTCAGTCATTCAGTGCTTCTTTCTCTCTATCATCATTTCCGTCTTTCCTAGGTTCGTCTCCCATCGGTCGGCGGCACGATTCCACATCGAAGATGTGCCTCGGCAATCAATGCAGGAATTACCCTCATTAGGTCGATCAGCGGTTCAGTTTCTCCAACAGAGAGAGAGAGAGAATCCTTATTCTCTCTTTCTCTCCGAGTAGTCTGGGAGTATTCGTTGAGTAGGGAGAAAAGACGACGAGAGAAGTGGTGGTGGTGGTGGTGGTGGAGGAGGGACAGGGGGCGGGGGAGAAGGAGGCGAGCTATTAGATCGAGAGCTGGTTGTTGCGTGCGGGTTTGTTCAGAGAAAAACTGGAAATCCGCGGCTCTTGACAGCCGAGGGAATCCCAGAAGAAGAAGAAGAAGAAGAAGAAGATGAGGTGGAGGAGAGGAGAAAGAGAAAGAGAAAGAGAAAGAAAAGAAGGGGGAGGAGTTGTGGGGTGCTGTTCGTTCGGTCCTCTTGGCGTCGTCTTCCCTCTGAAGGGAAGGAGGACGACTCTGTGGAGACTCGTCTCGCAAAAAGGAGTCGGTGCTCTGGGAGTGACAACTTAGCGAGCCGGAGCTCACCTCGTCTCGTTCCATGTCCCTTGGCCACACACAGACCGTCCTCGCGTTATGACACGTCCTCCTCTTCGCGAGGAATCCTTCCGCGAAGTTTGCACGCACTCGTGCTATGCGGGATAAGGTGTTGTGGTCCTTTCACGAGAGCTGGGGAACGTACGACGAAAGACTTGGAGGGAGGGGGCATTTATTCGAACACGATCGCGAATATCTCGAACGCTCGGACCCGATGGAATGCGGTTGTTGAACCAAACCGCACGACGAACTACTAAAGGGACAAACGGACAAGCGTCTTTCCAGCTTCGATTCAGAAATAAACGAAATTTTCTCGCCTTACTCAGCAGAAACAGCAACAGCAGCAGCAGCAACTTCCAGTGTTCCCATCTTACACTTCGTTATTTCCGTCACGCCTCGCGGCAAATTTCGCGATTGAGAATCGATCGATCGGTGGGATCGATACGTGTTGTATTATTTTGGTCATATGGCGGGGTAGAAAAAAATATACGTAAGAGGAACTAACTAACACGGCCATATGTCGAGAATTCGGAGAAACGTTTCGCGTTTTCCTCCGACGCGGTGGTGGTCGCCCCCGGCGACAACACTAGCGCCCAAAATACGCTTTATCCCCGGCCCTGAATTCCCTTCATCTACCACCTACCTACCTTCCAACCCTCTCTCTCTCTATCTCCAGTCCACGCGTCTCTTCTTCTCCTCCTCTTTTACCTCCCCTTTGCAGCCGCAAGAGCAACGGATAATGTTATTTCGATTTACATATATGCGCCCATCCGTGTTCTACCTTTCCTTTTCTACCTTTCTCTCTTTTTCTCTCTCTCTCACGATATATCTATTCGCGATGGTGCACTATACGCCAACCGATACTAGGACGACGTTTTGGCATCGCTTTACTGATTTTTCTTTCCGGTTCATGTTTATTCAGTAGGTCAATCGTACTCCGATCTCCTTGTCGATTCGACGTATCTATGTATTTGCTCTCCTCGAACGTTTCTTCCTACAGATCTGCCGCCGCCGCCGCCGATCCTCGTCGTTCGTATTTGTAAGTAGGAAGTGGAATGGATTGGAACGAAGGATCGAATATGGATGATAAGATATTGTCGACTTACGGAAGATCGAATTACGTTTTTTATCCATTTCAATATCGATTTGAACGAACCCCTTCTCTCCTTTCCCTTAACAATCCTAATATTATGTGATAAATATTCTTATAATTCATCAATCCATATGGGTTGCCAAGTTCAATAAATTCAGTTTTAAAGAAAGTACATTTTCTATACATTCTTCTAAAAAACACAATTGGCATATAAATCAACAATCATTAGTTATTTCAACGTAATCCCACTGTTATTTCTTGACGAATGTTAGGAAAATAATCAGGGGGTTCTCGTTAGGAACCACCTTATCGAAGATCGTAGCACGCAGAAGACCGGCGGCGCCTACTAAATGGACGTAAACGCGAAAGTTTAGCAGATGGGATTCCGGTTAGGTTGATCCGTCTAAGTCCGCTGAGATGGTTGGGGTGCCTTTCCAACACGCGGAATGTTCTGTAATTGATAGCGAAGCAGAGGCAACACAGTGGACTCGATGAGCCGTAGGAAAATAATAAGCCGTCGTAGTAGTAGCCTCTGGTAGTACGCGGTATTATTGGCTCTTGGGGGGTGTTACTCGCTCGTTGTTGGCAGATAGAGAGAGGGGCGGGTTCGACACAATGTATGCACCCCTCGCGTGCACCACTGCTCTCGGATATCTCGGTCTTAGGGTGTGTCGGATGTCTATATTCACGCTGGTACAGCATCTCGGTTCGATAAACTCAACCACCCGCTTTCAACCAGCTTCCGTATTTTTAACCTATTAGGCACTATGCGCTACTATAGTGGCTTTTGGGGATATCATCTTTCTTGTCATTATATTATTATTAAAAAAAGAAATTTCTAAAAAGTACAGAGACACGAACAACAACATTATCTGCAAGAAATCTACGGTTGATCAACCGTTTAAACTAACCGAAAAACATTTCTTATCCTACTGTAAGTCTAACAAATCTAAAAAGGTGCTACGAATATGGAGATTGTGATGCTGGTCTTTGTATTTTAAGACATACCATATACTGAATTGTATATCGCGAAAAATTCAGCTGTGCCTAAAAGAGGTTAATATAAATCATCCAAAATTATACTCGAGGTTGAAATAAATCTAAAAGTACTTATAGTCTTGACTTACTAAAGTCACCAGACGTTCGTAGACCAGATAAGAAGGAGTAAGAAAGAGAAAGAAAGAGAGGGAGGAGAGAAAATGATTTTCGATTCGAAAGAACTTCGATGTTAATGAGAAGTTGAACGTGGATCCACGGTTAGTCGGTCGGTCGCTTGTCAACAGAACGGAATCGATGATAATTTATCGCGGTACGTCCTCGCGGAGATTTAATATTGTCCAGCTTTGGATTGTCGCGGTTCAAGTTACGTACCGAGTGATCGAAAGTACAGATGCGCTTCTCGGCAAAACCGGTTTCAAAAGTAGCATGTTATTTTTTCGTCGTGCAGTGAATCGCGAGTGTGCTTCTCTTGTCACTACCATTGACTGATTGCTCATGGCGCGCGGATCTGTACGAACTCTGGTTGTCGTTGGGAATGTTTTAGTAGATTGGAACAACGGGTCAAATAAATCCGTTCTTTTCGAAATCTTGATTTACGAAATCGAAGGGAAAATTCAAAAGGAAGATGATGATAATAAAACGAAAGGTGGTGCGGGGTGGGATGTTGAGGGGGTCTGTTGTTAATGTCAAAGCAATGGAAGCATAGAAGTGGCATCATTTTCTTGGCGAGTAAAAGTTTATGACAGAACGATCATAAGATCGTAGCAATCGTAATCGAATCTCGGTGGTGCTGCTCCGAATGACGAAGCAGTAGCGTTTCAACGCCACTGGAGAGAGGGACATCGAGCGGTCGATTAGATTAGGGTGGATTAGCCAATCAAAAACTACAATACTACGACCCCTCCGCAACTAGCAGTGACATTTGATGCTGCAGGCCTTCTATTAGATTTGCGCCGTCGCTAACGCGATACGGAATCGAATGATCCGTGCACTGTCGAAATGATCGACGGATGGACGGACGGACGGCCCACCCCCGCCTGCACCACCGATGCCGCTACACTGCTGTTTTTTTCTCTTCTCTACTTTTTACTCTTTTTTCTTTTTATTTTTTTCTTCTTTTAAACTCAAAAAGAACCCGAAAATTTTTCGTCAGGCGCGCTGGGAGCAGTTTCGAAAAAAAAGAACAAAGAAACAAAAGGTCGTTCGGAAACGGGATCCGGTTTCGTTTTTAAAATAAATCAAATTGATGGGAAATTTTGTTTTGTTCCGAAAAATAAAACACAGTAGAAATGAATTTGATAATTTTAATAAATTCCATGCTTCGTTTAAAACGCATAACGTAGAACAACGCGAGTTTATATGGAAATAGTTAAGTATCCCGTCCGTCCGTCGTTCGTTCTGTTCTGTTCTGCGGTTAGGTGGAAAAGTAGGTGGAGGTGGTGAATAGGTGCGTGAAAGCGTGCGTGTCACGCGAGCAACGCGTTCGTTCGTTCGTTTACACGGGTGTGGCGAGAGAACGAACGAGTGCTTGAACGCAATTAGCTTCTTATCTATCTTGACGTGCACGCTCGAAAGTATTAGGTTTGCGAGTACTTTTTTTTTCCCCATACGTACGACGAAGAAAAAGAAGAAGAAGAAGAAGAAGTAGAAGTAGAAGAATTAGAACGTCTATATCGATAGTTGTATTTTTCTGATGCTAAAACTTTGTCGACGACCACTAATCGTTCTACGATACAAAAAATCCTAAAAAAATCCTAAAAAAATCCTAAAAAAAAAAAGGAAGAAGTGATATTAGAGATATAATTTACACGATAAATATTCTCGAAGGAAAAGATCGTAGTAGAGACACTCGATAAAACGTGCGATAGAAATTCAGGGCCATCTGTTCTAAATACGTTAGCATCTTTGTTGGGAGTTGTTGGCCGGTGAATCGGTAACACATGGAAAGAGAAAGAGAGGAAACTCAATCTCGCTTGTGAGACATTCAACACCGACTAGGATGTACCACCATCTCTTCCTCTCCCTTTGCTGAGTAGCCGACAAAAAGGCAAAACTATGGCAGTGGTTCGTTCCCTTTTGTCCTGTGCACCCTATTCCTTTCTCTTTCCCTTTCCGGAAGGAACAATTATACGCATTTGCATCGGACCTCAAGATCGTATTACCAGATCAGTATTATCGATAAAATTACCAATTTAAGAAGATAAAGAGAGATAGATAGACAGACAGAGACAGATACATACACGTGCCGTTTGTTTCGTATTACGGATTCTTTGATCTTCTTTGAACTTAGAAATATTTAGATAATTTCATTTGTTTCTACTTTCTCTATTTTTCTATTATTCTAGTCTGATGACTAGAACCTCTTTTAGGTTCTTTCGAGAACAGGGCTTCGAGGTTTATAAACGACGTCCGTGGAAGTTCTATGGTGCCCGAGTGTACGAGCAGCGGGGGGCGACAGGACGATCGTAGTGTCAGCAGTCTGTAGTGGTGTAACTTGACACTCAGGGTATACGCCCCTCTTGCACACGTTACTTGACATACACGGCGCTATCGCAACCAGTCCTATATAATGTTTCCTTTTTCTCTTTTTACATCTATACATATATGTATATATATATAAACCTACACAATTGTATCACAGTATACGAATTAGTCATGGACGCCCATTACGGATAATAAAATGTGACAGACGCGTAACCGATTATCGCGGTTAACGAGCGACACAAAATTATAGTAACGATTCGACTTCGATTCGTATTTATCGATCGGGTAGATGATGATCGTAGAATAATTTTTGTTCTTTTTACTGCATCTATAAATGATGAAGCAAGCCTTCCTTTCTTCTCCCTCTCTCTCTTTCTCGCTCTCCATTATCTTTCTATCTTATTTATAATCATCTAAAAGCATGGTTATTAACTTCGTACATGTTTTATATTAAAAAAAATGTTGAAACACGAGGATCACCTTAACGTAATTGAAACGATCGTAATTACTATAATCTGTTATTATTTTCTCTTAGGTCGACTGGAGTGGAACAACTAATTTGTTATATATAGAAAAGATAGATCAGAGTGATTAGCATAACGAGTCACGAATGCTACTTTCCGTACGTGCGTGCACGAAAGGGAACGAAAATGAACGGTGAATCTGCCTGTTTATAATTTCTTACTCAACTTCGATCTAGTTTTCTTTTTCGTATGGATCATCCGTAGACTTTGCGGAAGGTAGTTCAAGTAAAAAAGGGAAAAAGATGAAGATAGAAAAAGAGAATATTCACCCTGAGCATTATAGATAATGTATGCGTGCAACTGGAGAAAATGGCGCATAAACGATAGGAAGATCCACGTGGCCTACGCGTAGGAACAGAAGGGCACAGATGGTCGCCCCAGGCATTTACCAGTTACCACCCTGTACGCACAAGCCCCCTCCGGTCAACGCGATCCGAGGGGTCTTGGCTGCCCACTAACCGTATTTATTCACGGGGGTTGCCTGAATTTACCGAACTAACGCGAGAGGATAAGTTCCTATTCCTATAGATCGTCTTAACATTTCTACGATCTTATTCGAATAAATCTAATCAATGATTTAACGAAATAGAATAATGTATTTTTAAATGATCCTTATCTTTGATGGATGCCTACCACCAAAATACATACCGTTAGTTATCTATTGTTAGATTTTTATCTTCTTCTTTCTCTCTCGTTTTCTCTTTCCATTTCTAAACTCACACACACACACATATACACGCGCGAGCCCATATTCGCACGCCAGATCACCGGCAAGTAGCCCGAGCGCAACAGATAAGTTTGATTTATTTTAATTTCTCACCGGCAACGCGAACGAAGAGAGAGAGAGAGAGAGAGAGAGAGAGAGAGAGAGAGAAAGAGAAAGAAAGTGAGGAAGGAGAATGGCAGGCAGAGGTGGGTGTGGGTGCTAGAGATTTCCCATAGCGGAGTGAATTATTGCCAAGTTATTTTCGAGTTCGCGTTGATTTACGAGCGGGTTTTCGGGGCATCGCTGGCCCGTTTTATCGTCGTTATGCCACGGTAAACAGGTTTTGCGATGCTAAGGGGTTGAAAGGGTTCGTCAGAATTTTCCGCCGAAGTAAGGTCAAAAATCTTGCGATCAAGAGAAGTTTTGCGAGAAAATGAAACGAATAGAATTAATCCGAACGCGAATGCATAAATATAATATGTTCATCGTCAATTTTTTTCGATTATAGTCTTGATAAAGTAAATAAAATCGAATTGGTATAGAACATTTTAGCAAAAATGATTGAAAATAAGATATTGTTCTTAAGTTCATAAAACATTAATGAAAAATCGAGCGAGCAATCAATCAATCAATCCCTGTTTCTCGTTTAAAGAGTTCATTTGCTTGACAAAGTAAGCGTAGAATTAAATCTAGACTTAATTACCAGGTTAGTCGGATACTTGTTGCAGATTGTTGGCTTGGCGAGGGCTAAGGAGTGTTTCCTCTTCCTTTATACGTAGAAACATCGCGAACATTGGCGGCGGTAGACGCGTTAGGGTAGCATCGCGTAATAAGATTCCCTTTAACGGCATTACACGGCTCATTGGGACTTGCCAAGTCCGAAGTTGGCGCGACTTAGCTTCGTGTTTGACTTAACCGGAAGTTACTACCGCACGATTCAGCCGTGACGGAAACTTGAATCTAAGAGTTACCTTCTCGTAGGCGGTTTAAACGTCTCTGAGGAGTTGAAGATGAATTTTTCTTATTTCAAGACTTGATACTTGTTGTTGTTAAGATAAGATAAGTGCTCGTATGTTCATTCCCGAGTGGTGAAATATGGGAAATAAAAAGATAGATAGAGAGAGAGGGAGAGAGAGAGAAAAAGGAAGAAGAAGAAGAAGAAGAAGAAAGAAACAATACAATATCGAAAGAAAGGGTTCGGGGTATCGACGATAAAGTTATTCGATTTTACGACGTGTCTCGGCAACCGATACTTTTTCGAATTCGCTTTCCGAAATGCTTTTTCATCGTTAAGATGGATGATAAAAAGTGTCGCGTCATCTTGTTGATTCATTGCACCGGCGTTACGCTGTGGGATGACCCGCGGAGAGGGCTACTTGCTCTCTCGACAAGAAACGCGCGAGCCCTTCTCGTCGGGCAATTAATTAAAGCGTCACTTGAATTTCCAACGACGGATCGGGAAGAGAAAGAGAAAGAGAGAGAGAGAGATAAAGAAGGTATGGGGCCACCAACGAAGGAGAAGAGGAGCAATGAACGTCGACACTCTCAGCTTGGACCTTAGCAACCTCGAGGCGTCTCCGAACAGGACTTCCTTTGGACAGGCGCGAAGAAGAAGCCGCCAAGAGAACTCGAGACGTCGATCCACCTTTCTCTCTCTTTCCTTTTCTTTATTTTTCTTTCTCTTTCTCTTTCTCTTTCTTCCTTTTCTCGGAGCCACGCCACCGCGACAAAAAGTCCTTCCAGGGAATCGAGGTGTCGAATCCTGCGCGAGCGAGCAACGTTCTGTGCAAGTAAGAGAAAGAAGACAGTAACGGGGAAAGAAAGAAAAGAAGAGAAAAGAAAAGAAAGAAGGAAAAAGGATCAAGAGGAAGAGTTTTTGACCTGGAAGACGGGCCCGGCCCGGTGGGGTGCGTTCTACCTTTAAGGGCGACCTAAAATCTTCCTTATCCGGATTCGCGTCTCTGAAAGTATTTCCCTTTTGCTCGAAGGTAGTATCCCTCCCTCCCTGCCCCGTTGGTTGCTAACAAGAAACAGTCGACTCACGTTTAATAGCTTAATTTATAATTCTCGCGGTAAGAAATCGAACGAAGGAAAGAATGAGAGAGAAAGAGAGATGGGATAGAAGGAGGAAATACCTATAGTTAATGTTTAAGTTTACCAGAAGGAGAATAAGAAAAAAAAAGAAAAAAAAGGAGAAAGAGAAGAGAAGAGAAGTAGTAGAGAAGCCGATGGAAAAGAAAGTAAAAGGGGAATGGCATGTATTAGGTCTCTGATGCTTTGATGCCGATGGAAACGATTCGACAATGCAACGACTACGACTACGACGACGATGACGACGACGACGACGACGCTTTATATGGAGCGTCGTATCCGTGGGTGGTCTCCCATGCAGCAGGACGTCTAACCCAGGCGTCATTTTCTTCGGTATATTTGTGAGATAAGATTGCGAATTCACGTTGAGAACCCACGTTGATGATAGTCTTCCTTCTTCGTCATCGTCATCGTCATCGTCATCGTCGTCATCGTCATCGTAGTCTATAAAGCCAGAAGGCAAGCGGAGAGTGAGATCGAGTTGCGACGCGTACTGAATCACTCATCGTGTCGTCGTCTAGTCATTTTCCTCTCTTTCTATCTTTATCTCTTTCTCTTAGGGATCGTCTTCAGTAGAAAACGATCGGTTGTTGCTAGTAAACTCGTGCTTCTGTTTCTCCTCTCTACCTCGTTGACGTCGTAGTCGTTCGTCTTACATCGAGTTCTCCAGAGGCGAGCTATTAACTCGCGTGCATTGGTACCTTATAGCAAACATTCTACAAGGATACATTATTTACTACACCACCACCACCGGCTGTTGTCTCCGCGTTTAAATCAAACGTCGAGTCGTCGCTAGCGATTGATAAATTCTATTTCCCATAGTAGGGGACGGATCAAGCACGGATCTTAGTAATCGATATACGAATTATATATATATATATAGGAAAAGTATGTTACAAGTCTTATTTCCGACTTTGTTGAAAGGTACTTTACATTGTTGACAATGTCTAGTAGTTACTAGCAATGACGGATTTCCGGACTTTGACGGTAACATATATAAAAGATCAAATCGAGAAAATCAAATTCTTTCGAGTTATCCTCTTATAGCGTGTTATAAAATATGATACTAAGCGTTATATATTAATCTGAAATGCGATAAGAAAGTATTTCTCTCTCGGTCACGTTTTCAAGGATCGTCATTCATTGTTTAAATCGATCGATTACCCCCCCGCCGGCACATACGGCACATATTTTTCGTTCACCACCAATAGCGCACGTAGATTCTCGTTGCGATCGAAAACGACGACCATGGCTTGAGAGAGAAGTCTTTTTCTGTCCCTATCTTTTACTCCTACCTACCAACCTATCACCAAAGAAAAGAGAAAGATGAAGAGGGAAAGCATGGAAGAAAGAGATGAGAGAGAGAGTATGGAATAGAACAACGGCAAGGAAAAGCAAGCGAACGAGTCGTTGTGGGAATGGGGGAAAAAGAGGGAAGAAAAAGAGGAGGTTGAGGCTGTTGAGGAGGAGGAGGAGGAGTTGGAACCCAACGAGCCGGCCGAAGCTATTCTCTGAAATCCGGCGATTCTTTCGGGCGTCTTCGGAGATGATATTTGCTCGGATCAATCCATATGGTTGCCATGGCAACCGGTCAGCCTGGCTTGTCCACCCCCGAACAGCCGAAGTCGGTAAAGCCGGCCGACCGGGCGGCCGGTCGGTCGGCCCAACGAATGGACAAATGGATCCGGGGTTGAGAAACCTATGGCCGATGCTCCATAAGATTTCCAACTACACTGTCTTTCGCGTTTAGCATCCCTGATTTTCATTTCGAACAAAGACTATCATCTTCCTTGTCATTTCTTATTTCTTCCGATCCGAAAAAACTCATCTGCGATTGGACGAAGGTCGTAATTATTTGCAGAAAATAACGAGACTTAATTATTATAATGATTGAACAGTTACGTTAACACTTGTTGAAAATACAAGAATATCTTGCAGGTTAAATCCTATCTATTAATTAGCTATTACTTTTCTTTAGACGAATTACACTTTAATTAACGAAACGTTTTATAAAACAAAAATAGAACAAAAAGGAAACAGAAATGGACACCGACGGTTAAGCGGGCGGGTTATCTTCCATTGCAATATCCATAGTTGCGTGAGAACCTTCGCGAACATTCTACATGCAAATTTATAGAGATCCTTCGGACAGCGGTGTTTCCGAAGGGGATATATTCCCGAGGGAACAGAGACACCAGGACTAAGAGCGCTTCCTTGTACTGTCACTCCGCTCCGTTCAAATCAATCGCATAAATCCCGACGCATCGATCGTCCCTTCTTTTCGGCTAACGGTCGCGAGGAAAAATTTTCCATCCCCCGCCCCCACAGCCCCACTACCTTCCTTAGATATCTTTTTTCTTTTTATCTTTCGATTGTCGACTGTGTTTTCCTGAACACGACCATCAACGTTACAATGTACTCTCTCTCTCTTTCTGTTCGTGAATTTTCGAGATTATGATAGAGAAACCTAAGCGAACAAGAACGTTTCACGACTGACGATCAAATGAAATCGACAGACGAAATATAGGTAGACGTATAAGTGTATATATATATATACACTATATATATTATTCTTCCACACGATGAAACTCGGTTTCTCGTTCCTACCTCGGGCCGGCCGCATCTCGATCCTCGCGAGATAGAGCAGTGGATCATCATTAACTGGATGGTCGCAAAACCGCGGACGGCTGATTGACAGGCTCGCAAAGACTTCCCGTTTTTCCTAAACCCGCCTTTTAGTTCTCGGTACGGCTGGACCCTTCCGCGGAGCTGAAGAACTATATACGTCCTCTTCGTCTTAGTCTTCGTCTTCGTCTTCGTTTGTGGTCGTCGTCATTCGAAGGACGAAAGGCTGAAAGAGTAAGAGAACGAGAAAAGGGGAAAGATGGTGGTGGTGGTGGTGGTAGTTGTGGAGATGTAGGAAGAAGAAGAAGAAGAGGTGGAGGAGGAGAAAGAGGTTGCCAGGAGGATGGTAAAACTTCTTTCGAGCGTGCTGATGGACAGCCAAGAGGCGCCAAGCTATGCGAACTATTCGGCTCTTATTTTATCCAAACGGACAGACGGATGGACGGATGAACGGAGGGGTCGGAGGGGACGGACACAGGGAGTTGTTGCCTGTGCGTGGTGTGGTTGTGCTCGCTTGCTTGCTTGGACGTCAACCGATCAAGCAAAGAACATAGATGCACGTAGATGCACGCGTGCTAACGACAAACCTACCGCTGACGGATTCCAAGATGTCAATTGACGACCTCGATGTGTCGACAGAGAACTCGGAGAAAACTTTTCTTCGATGTATTTCGCGCTAAACTTACTTGCTTGCTTGCTTGCTTACTTATTTCCTCTCCTCCACCCCGTTTTTCTTCTTTTCTCATTTACTTTTTTATCTTTTTATTCTTTTATTTTCTTATAAAATATCTCTCTGCGACGAGATCACCCATTCGTCTCTGTTTCTCAACCTTGTCGCGCGACATCGAGGGAGAAAGATGACCGGTCGATGTTCGGAAGGGAGAAAGAGAGAGAAGAAGAGAAAGGTGGCACGTACGAATCGCCAGATAAAGCGCGTCTCGAGGACCGAAGTGTTTTGTAATCGTCGACCCTCGAGGAAACGAGAAAGCTCGACTCTGGTCGATTGATCCTGAGCTTTTCTTTTACCAACCACTACCACGATTCTCTCAACGATCTACTTTTAGATATCCTACGATATTATCCGACGATACTTACAAAATATTTGACTATTAATCTCTTATAATATATTGAAAAGAAATATTGGATTAAAGATAATATAAAGCAAAGGAAATGAGAATTTTCAAATTAACACTATGCCGTCCGCACGTCTAATCTAGATTCTTTCGTTTAATGCCGGCTGTTTTTTGAGGTTCCAGGGAGACAACTATTTCTGCATGGCACCAACGTGGAGCCATCGGCATTTACCCGA